>NC_056731.1:1346014051-1346316551 GCF_019279795.1 Protopterus annectens
TGTTGTGTGTTCCCTGTAGACCTCACAGATTACATACCTCAGGCATAAGGTCTGGTAACTACTGACGCACAGTACTGTAAGGTACACAGGTAAAGGTCACCTGGGTCGCCATACCCTTGTGTCTGTTATGTATGTCTGCTGTGTGTGGGTATGCCTGTACCATGGCCTCTGTCATATGTGTGTTACAGGATATAACTGCGCATCTAGCAACATGTATAGTCTAGTACAGCGGTATGCAACCTAGATTAACGAATGTGCACATATGTTAGGCAGGGGTCCGCCATCAACGACTAGTGTGGTATACTGTTAATACTGTCAGTGGACTTTACATTCATAGGTTGGTACTGAGCTATCTGCCCGAAGGCATATATTAGCCCAGCCACGTTGTGCGGTATTCACCGCCCCTTTAGTAGTTCCCTAGACCCTTGTACTAGCAGCTAGTACCCTTGGCCCCTATCTAGTAGTGCTGTTGGTGTGATCCCCGGTGTGAACTTTGTTACCCATCCACTCATCAAGGTTCCTCTTGAAGAGGAATAGTGAGGGGCTCTGTCTTATGTAGATCGGGACCCTGTTCCATAGTAAGGGAAGTCTCTGCGAAGGGAATCTATCCCTCCAGTATGTTCTATTCATTGTTGTGTTGAGGTTTATATCCCTAGAGCGTGTAGCTCGAGTAGATTTGGTTTTGCTAAGATGGAGCACGTTCAACAATTCTGGGTCAGACATGGCTCTGTACGTTAGACAGAGATCGCCTCTGAGAAAGTGGTATGCAACAGAGAACAGTCTTAGCTTTTTCAATCGTGCTGCATAGGGCAACTGTTTCAGGCCAGTAATTCTCTTGGTTAGGTACCTCTGTTGTCTCTCCAGCTGCTGGAGATGTCTAGCCAGGTACATTCCAATTGGTGCATTGTACTCAATAATGGGTCTGATGAGGGAAGAGTAGAGGGGCACCATTTTATTTTATTTATTTTACATTTGTTGACCGGGCTAGTCTGGCTGGATACAAGTCCATTTTCAGCAGAGGCCCGAGAAGAAAAGCTCCACTATATACTGGTACATTACATAAAAATAGATTACTATATGATACAGCTTATAAGGATTAAAGAACAAATGCATGAGAGATATTCACACTATCGAAGCATTTTTTGAAAAATGTACAGTTCTTAAATTACAACAATTTTACAGAATATGTATAATACTTAAAATTCTAAAAGTAGTAGAATCAGAACAGGAGTTAGAGTAGAGAGGAAAAGAGTGGAGGAGTAAAAGAGTAAAAATAAGATAATTAGTCAGGTATACTGCAGGAACAGAGCCAGTGGTATACTGCAGGAACAGAGCCAGTGGTTTTGGAAGTACAGTTTAATTTTCTGTTTGAAAAGAGGCAGAGATGTAGTCAGTTTTATGTCACTAGGTAGAAGATTCCAATTTCTACCTACTGTGTTAGTGTAAAGAGAGATCCCTTTACATCCTTAGATCTTGATGCAAACCCTTTCATGATCAGATGGGTCACATAGAAGGATTTTCTAACCATTTTGGCAACATGGTTATCAAAGGAAAGCTGGCTATTTACTTGGGTCCCTAGATCCCTTATTTCTTCTTCAGATTTCAGGGGATTACCTTCTATGTTGTAGTTTGCAGGTACTCTGTTTTTTCCAAAGGGGATTACTACGCACATTTTTGCATTTAGCTTGAGACCATGGCTTTGACACCATACATCAGTCTCATTTAGGCCCTTCTGGAGGATCTCCATGTCGGCCAGAGACACTATTATAGAGCCCAGTTTGCAGTCGTCCGCAAACTTAGTCAGCCACAGCCCTTCCGTGCTTGCCTGTACATCTGAGAAGAATATGCCAAACAGGAGGGGCCCCAGGACACCTTCCGTGCTTGCCTGTACATCTGAGAAGAATATGCCAAACAGGAGGGGCCCCAGGACAGAGCCCTGAGGCACACCACTCGTTACTGGTCTGTATTCGGACATAGATCCCACTACTCTTACTTTATGGGATCTGTCTGAGAGCTAGTTTGCGATCCATCTTGTGACGTAAGGGTTTATGCCCAGGCAGGTGAGCTTATCAATAATACCCGAATGGGGAATGGTGTCACATGCTTTAGCAAGGTCAAGGTAAGCCATGTGTACCTCCTTCCCCTTATCTATAGCCTGAGTAACTGTCTCAAAGAAATCCACCATGTTCAGGAGGCATGATCTGCCCTTGACGAAGCCGAACTGTATGGGGTCCAGCGACTGGAGGTTCCCAATCTCTCCATTTATGAGTTCCATAATGATTCGCTCCATAGCCTTACAGATCAGACTGGTCAGGCTTATTGGTCGGTAGTTCCCAGGGTCAGTTGTGGCCCCACCCTTGTGTAGCGGGACCGCCGTTGCCGTGTGCCATTCTCTGGGCACATATCCTGTGGAGAGGCTGAGACTGAACAGGGTATTAAGATGCGGGGTTAATTCCTTTTGGAGCTCGCATATGACACAGCCTGGGACACCATGTGGTCCCATGGAGGCAGTGTTTTTAGCTTTAGATAGAGCCTTGCAATGGATTACATATTTCATGATGCATTAGCATGATATATACCTCCTGTGGCTAGGTGGTGCATTGTGTCACATACAGTGTGCCATGTATTGTTGTATAGTCTTACATACTGTTATAAGTTTGTTGCTGTGCAAAACATGGTTTGATATATAGAGTGTGTGCCAGGCACTGTGAGGCATGTGTGTGTTGAGAACTGATATGTGGTATTGAAAGTGTGCATCTTCTGACAGCCAATAGGTTGCTATATATGGCAGTTAATTTATATCTGTACTTTAAAATGTCACGTGTGCCACATGACTTGCTCACACATTTGTTTATTTGTCTTCCAGGGTAATGTCGCACCATTGTAACCCGGCATATAGCACATCCGAGGAGGAAGCCATCACAGCGAGCCTGGTGCAGCACTATGCGCTGCTGTTCTCCAGAACCAGCCAGGACCAGCATGAGCGGGCTGCGCTGTGGCAAGATCTTGTCCATAGGGTAAATGACATAGGCATGCATAACCGGACATATGAGCAGGTACGCCATCACAGCAGTGATTTAATTAGACATGTCCGGCAGCGTGCGTCTGATATCCGCAGACAACAGCTTGCCACAGGTGGGGGGAGGGTAGCCATCCACCCCCCCCTCACCAGAGTGGAGGAGCTGCTCCTGAGCCAGGAGGCTCCTGGCCAACAACAACCACAGCAATTAACATGCATCATCATGGAGGCCAGAGCCACCCAGCAAGTTGACATGGAGCATGCAGGTAACATGGCATAGCTGTAGAATACTGTTACCTCTATTGGTAGAGCATGCTTATGTGAGATGTGGTGCCTAGTGTTGTGCAATACTAATAATTAGGAATATAATCTGTAGGCCTGTGACTGTCCACCGTTGTACTACTGCAAGACTGCAAACACACAGTAGCAATGCCACAGTTGTTGCCACTGACAAAGTGTCTGATATCCTTGTATGTAACTCTGGTGTGACAGCAAGGCAACAGAGCCATGCTGGTGAGTGTGTTATACCTTTAATATTGCGAATTAAGTGAGCATGTACATGTAACACTTACGCATAATGCATGCTGTGCATGTTTGCTGTGAGACTATGCACATCCTAGTAACGTGGGTAGCTGCCTAAAATGCATACAATACACAGAGCATCCCACACAACTGTGACAAGACTGTAGTGGACATCGGATAGGCTGAGTCGATACACACAACTTACACACCTTGGTCATACGCAGTACACATTAACATGCTACACATGGCGTATTCAGACACCCACTGTAAGGTCACACTACAGTATCCCAAACCTCATCCACACAGCACACAATATACCTCAGGGGTAGATGCCTCACATGTGGCTGTGCAACACTCTTCAACACAACACATTCATGTTAGGCAATGCCCCCTATTGGGCACCCCACAAACCCATGTAGCAACTGGCCGTGAAATGGTGAATGTAGCCATGGTACTGCAGTTCAGGTACAGCATGCTATGTGCCGGTCTGGCACACATTAGTAGCCTTGAGTGACCACATGATGCTGCAGGATGATGGCTCATGGTACTACACCCCATCCAGTTACAGTGGTCACAGTAATACACATCATGAACTGCTATGCACCTCAATGTTGTGTGTGTGCAGACATATGCACCTATACACAATATGCATAGCAATCCCCATTTGTAGAAAGCGACACACATATGTAATGCTATGGGGTGTATAGGTCACATGACACACATTGTGTATGTGTGATGTTTCATGCTGCAGTTGGGTGGTAGCATGCCATGTCATGGCTGGCAGTGGCATGTACACAATATGTCCTACACTCACCATAACCACTGTAAAATGGCTATGTTGAGCAATGATATTCCATCAGATATACATGCACCACTTATCCTGTGTGTATACATAGCATGCATGTGCTACACCTGTGTCCACAATCATCTGCTAAAGACACAGATGCTCTAATCAGTAATGGATATATATGTGACACACTGATACACATCCAGCCATGGTATGTATACCTGTGACTGATGGTGCACAGGACATTGCAGGGCTTTTAATACCTGCACAGCAATGTTGTGTCCATGTACACATTGCGTTCCAGGGTGAGGCCATTCACTGAACAAAACACACATACATCAAGGCCATGTATACTGTTATTAGCAATGGCTGTCTACACTCACACTGCATGCTGCTGAGCAACACACGTCCTGCATGCTGTCACATTTGGCTTGTGATACTGTACCCCAACATCCAGCCAGCAGTGGCCAGGACTGTGTGATATCCATGGCACATGCATCCCGACACAGCAGCCATACCCAGATGTCTGGAAGGGTGCCACATAGGCAGATGTCCAGGGGTTCTCGTCGGAGCACTGCTGCCCATCATGCCACTGGCAGATATGCCACAGGTATAATTACCTCACGCATGTTCCAGGCTGTCATGGAGGCACAGGCACATATGGAACAGTACACCAGACAGGGACTGAGGGCAGAGAGGGCACATACCGCCGTAATAGACAGTATCCGTAACCTAGCTGGTGCCATCCGCAATTACACTGAGGTCACCGATAGACATTGGGGAGAGACACTAGATGTCCTCCGCAATGTCATGTCCATGTGTCAGGACAGTGCGGGAAGGTTGAGTCGACGTGGACGTATGCCAGCAACATCAGCAGCTGGCAGTCGCCACGGACGTCACACGAGTAACAGCACTCCCGTACTGCCAGTACCAGCCCCAGCAATGTTGGGGGTGGGCTGACCGTAGAACGTCCTAGAAGACCACGTGCACATGGCTCTGGACAGTCCCAGCAAGGACCTGGGTCCAGTGTACATCCATCTACCTCTGGGGATAGTACCCAGTCTGGCTTAGTACCCGATAGTGTCAGTAGCACCCCTGCCAGGCACAGGCACCGTATCCGTGGCCAGAGACGGTGATCTGTAAAGCCTCGCAGGTACAGTCTGTGGCTGTCCCACAAGTACTCGTATGTGGCAGCCACATGGTGGAACTGTGTGCATGCAGACACACACACACACACACACACACACACACACACACACACACACACACACACACACACACACACACACACTCCAGACACCTAGGGCTAACACATACCCACACTCATTACATCAACATTGGCCCATACCATTATTCTTGCCCCACACACACGATTGGATGGCTCACTGTAGGCCTCTGGCAGACCAGCAACACACCCTGTGCATATGATGAAACCTGTGCCACCTCCTGTCATCTGTAACATTGATGCAGTAACAGGCTACCATGGTGCTGATGCACAGGGTGTCATTATAGCAGTATAGCAATGTTAGCATGTAGTCAGCAGTAGAGTGTAATGATATGATTGAAGGTGTATCTGAGCAGGCATGATGCATTCAAGCTACAATTGTCATTGTAGTGTGGTTTACACCAGTGTTAGTTCCAATTGTATATAGTCTGCCCACGTGCCACTTGGCTGATGTGTGCAGTATTGGCAGCATGTGTTAGTGAGTGGACAGTATGTGTGGGATGTGTGTAGCACATATATGCAGGTGTACAGTTGTGGTAATGGAGGAGGTGCACTGTCTGCATGTACGTGCACAGTGGACACATGGACAGGGTGACCTGCTCTGTATTACACAGTAACACTCCATAGTTTCTATTGGTGGCCAGTATGCATTGTACTACACACATTTTGGAACCTGACTACACGTGCGTATTACATTGTTTGACACTGTGCTGTGGTTGATACTGTTACTATCCGTCATTGTTTTGCAATCTGGTAGTATACATGACTTCAACAGCCTGACCATAACCAATCGTTAGATGATGTGTTGACAACTGACACACAGATGTAAGACACACAGCAACATTTGGATCCTTCAGGTACTATACTATGCCAGTAACCAGTGGTATTCAGCTGCACCCATTACTGGGACCACTTCTGTTCGGCATATGTCTCTCTTAGGTACAAGAAATCACAGTAGGGATATGTCTGTCCACGTGTGCTAATGCATACTGTGGCCTATACTGCATTCTGCAGGTGACACACACACATCCTCCACAAGGGTATCATACAGACGGATACCTGTTGTTGAACCCATGCTGTAAAGCTATAGGCGAAACTAGGCGTAATCATCCACCTTTACAGAACATAGTATCCCCACAGTACCACATAGGTAGTAGCCACCAACATGATGAACTGGTACCGATGTGTAATTGCAACCTAGTGTTACGTCATCTCAGCTTTGATAATCACTTTCCCCAAGGTATTTTGAAATCCCTCGGTGGATCACATAAGCAAGAAGGGGTCTGCATGCATGTCCACACAGGTAGTTGTACACCTATAATGCATAGTCATCATTGACAGTCTCTGCACAGGTCAGACATATGCCTCGGCCATAAACCCTCACTCACACAATTCAATAGAAACCGTAATGAGTGTGTGTGACATGGATGACCTAGGCCAGGCATCACTGCAGTGGCTGTCCTTTTCACAAGCATACAGATGTGACCTAAGATCTGTGAAGCAGCAGCACAGTTTGGCAAAGATGACAACTGTGTACTTGGACAAAGCAGAGTTCACACACATGCAATGATTGAGGTAACATGTACGTGTATCTATTTGCCTCACAGCTGCCTCACATGTGCTATGCCTACTGATATGTCATACGGTGGTAAAAGCAAAACCCCCAACACAATGACCAACACTGTCACACACACTCACCAAGTGCAGGATTCAAACCCTACCTAACTACTTCATGATACTAGAGGAGTATGTATTAACACGAAGTGCTATGCACATTACTGGGTGTTCTCTATTCTACAGGTATATATGTAGGATGGTGACATCATCAGACTTGACAAAGAATGGTTTACCACTTTTAAGGTGTCCGACTATTCTCCTAAAAGGTTGCTCCTTCCCAAAGAGACCACACACACACACACAAACACACACTTGTCGAGTGCAGGATTCAAACCACCACCTAACTACTTTATGTACCATATTCATAAAGGATACCTACACCTCCAGGTTAGTGGCAACGCACAAAGCATCGGAGACCATCCAGGTGCAATTAACCATAGGTAAAACTGCCCTACAGTTTGTAACATGCTACAGACCACCTTCTCAAACTCAGGAAACCCACACAGCCTTCCTGAAGACACTGGAGAGTATGAATGTCTCTCCAAACACCATCATATTGGGTGACTTCAACTACCCAAACATAGACTGGGAACATTACTCAAGCCCCAACACCCTAGCCCAAAGGTTCCTGGAGTTCATAAACTCAAATGCTATGGAACAACTAGTCACCATTCCCACAAGAGGAGAAAATATACTAGACCTGATCATCACAAACATGGGGACAAAATGCTCCACACCGGAAGTATATCCCTCATTGGTGAGATCAGACCATAAATTAATCTGACTGGAGATCCACATCCCGCCCCCACCCCCAGCAAAAAAAGACCACAGTGAAGAACTTCTCAAAAGCAAACTTCACACTTCTTAAGACTGGAGTGGTATCCTTCAAGGCCCCAGAGCCAGTGGAAACCACAACCCACGCTGCTGAAACCCTTACAAATGCCTTCTACGAGCACCTCCAGGAATGTATGGATCAAGCAATCCCTAATAAAATCAAGACCCTTTCCACCAAAGGCAGGCACCCGGTCTGATGGACCCCAGCCATAAACAAACTCTACAACAAGAGGAGAAAGCTACTACATGACAGAGCAAAATCCCTAAAAGGGAAGGCATCTCTGATCAATACTAGCAAAAAACTACGATCACTCATAAAATCATCCAAGGCCAACTTTGAGAGAAAAATCGCTAATGACACAAAAGACAATCATAAGGCCTTCTTTAGCTATGTTAGAAACCTGGGTGGAAACTCCCAGATATGCTCAGAATTAGTCCAAAATGATAAAAAAAAAAAAATCACTGAACCCACAGGCATTGCCAACATACTGGCAGACAGGTTCAGTGCAAATTTCCCCCCCCCCCCCAAAAAGGAGAAATATCTATCCCACCAGAGTCTAGCCTCCCAAACATCTCAGATGCCCAGGTGAGAGCTGCTCTCTCTAAAGCAAAAAACACAGCATCAATGGGACCGGACAGTGTCCCCGGCTGTGTGCTACACGAACTCAATAAGGAACTAAACCCACACATAAGGCTGCTGTTTAATCTTAGCCTTACTACAGGATACGTACCCAAAGAATGGCGTATGGCAACTGTGGTCCCACTCCACAAAGGCGGTACTTCTACGGACCCTGGAAATTACTGCCCCATAAGCTTGACGAGCCTGGTCTGCAAAGCTATGGAGAGGATCATAATAGAACTCATAAATAAAGACATTGGGGACCTACAGACACTGGATCCTACCCAATTTGGCTTTGTCAAGGGCAGATCCTGCCTCTTGAACTTGGTTGACTTTTTCAAAACAGTCACTAAGGCCATTGATGAGGGTAAGGCAGTTCACACAGCCTACCTTGACCTAGCAAAAGCGTTCGACACAATACCCCACTCGGGCATCATAGAAAAGCTCACCAGCTTAGATGTAAACCCATATGTCACAAGATGGGTTGCAAACTGGCTCAAGGACAGAACACACAGGGTTAGAGTTGCTGGTGCCATGTCAGACTCTAAGCCGGTCACGAGCGGTGTCCCACAGGGCTCAGTCCTGGGCCCCCTCTTGTTCGGCATTTATTTTTCTGAAGTGCAGGAAAACATAGGGGGATTGTGGCTGACAAAATTTGTAGATGACTGCAAACTGGGCACCATAATTGACACTGCAAGGTTTTACAGGAGTGCAATTTAACTGAGACTGGGTCAGGAACACTGAACTCACTAACGGAGTTCATTTCAGTATCAGCTCGCTATTTGTTTTATCTATTACAAATGCTGTACGGATAATACGTTTTATTTTGGTCATCCAACTATGTTGCTGGTTTTTTACTTGCGATCACTTCAATTTAGGTACTAAGTCATACCATTCCAACACCAATAAACTACTTGGGCGTATCAACATTTCAATCGGTTTTTACTTGGTCTACTCTTTTTTAATTGAGACGTGTTTTCTTTGACAATTTATTTAGCTGACTGTTGAACTTCACATCAGCACCAGACAAGTTCTTGTGTTAATTCTTATTCTACACTACAGGTCTCACGACCATCTATATTCATCTGTGGTGTTGTGCTACAGCTTCCAGTACCTGTGGTGTTGTGCTACAGGTTCCAGTAAGTCTTTACCCACTTCACTTCCATCATGCAGCGGTTATTGCAAGAGCACCTGGATATTACTAACAAGCTCATCAAAGCATTGCATGATCAGCAACACAATGCAGGGACTGAAGGTGATCTGGTCATCACAGAATCACAGGAACAACTTCTCACCCTGCATTCCACACCCAATACAAGTCTACATGGGCGTGGGATGAGACAATGTTCCAACAGCCCTTTTAGGCAAGTGGAGGTGCAAGATAGAGGGTATGCAGCTGGAACACAAATGAACACGGACTCTAACCATGACAACAGACGCCACAGTGGTCACAACCACAATCAGACATCACGACGGGGTGACTAATAGGAATATTCCTTTGGACAGACATCTGGACTTACACGCATTTCTTTCTGCCCCTTCATTAAACAGAGATGGTCCAGTAGTAACAAGAGACTTGGGTACTTTAAATTCACGTTTTTCAGAGTTTGAAAAAACACTCAAGAACTTCAAATCCTTACAGATGGACAACGCGTTCTTAGAACGCAGTTTAGAATTAATACAGGCCCCTAAGGGACTACGTATATTTAAATTGCCTAATGGTTTTTTGGAGGGTACATCTTTTTTTACTTAATTGACACAATTGTTTGATAAAACTGGGTTGGAACTTTTGAAACTTATTATTCGTAACAACACTGATAAATTACAAGTATTAAAGGAAAGGTTATGTAGTTTAGACAATGACATTAAGATGGATTTACTATTTGAGCATAACAAATTCAGATTGGAAAATATTTTTAAAGATTTGGATAGGTTTATTAATAAGGGTTTGGAAATCAAAAATACTAAGATTGAAAGAGACAGCCATGATTATAGAAACAATAGAGCCTATGTGCACTTTAGAGAGTACAAAAACATGAAACGTATTAGTCAGAACCATGTCAATTTTAGTGATGAAAGAGTTAGAAATCGGTTCAATTCAACTGACAATCAGGACAACATACATCGAGGTGGTGTCAATGATGTTAATAACACCAATCATAATGACGAATGTTTAGAGTCAAATTTTTTAGATCAGCCCATATTAAGAAGGTCGGAGAGAATAAGGGAGACAGGGCAGTTACAATCAATATATTCCAAGAAATTACAACAATCGAGGCCCGAGAATGTCAAGATGGTGACATCAACAGTAATTAATCACAACACTGATTGTGACAATAATGATACAGTGAACAATTCACCTACTGAAGTCACAATCCAAGCACAACAACTGATTAATACTGAAGTTTTTAACATCACGAGTTTATGTCAACATGATGTTGTCACTCCAAATTCATTTGATTGTCAAATTGTTACACATTCAGGTTTTAATTTGTACAACTATACTAGAAAGAATTTAGACAGTAAGTATTTGGATTTGTTCAGTAAAGGGTTCACATTCGTTCCAAATTTTAAGTTGGACATTGGTAAAGTTTTACTTAATTTAAAAATGTACACCAGGCTTTTAAATTTAAAATTATTTTTTCAAGACTCAAACACTATCTCAGGACTCCAACAACTTCACACTAAAACGTCACAGTACCTTTATTCCACCCCAGAACTATATGATACAAGTTTTTGAAAAGCTTTGTGAAACACATTTTAGAAGAACGTTGAATGAGAAGAATATTTTTAAACAATTTAACGTCAGCTGAAAAATTTTGTCTACAAGAATTAAAAAGTTCTGACAAATTCAGAATCATGAAACCTGACAAAGGTGGGGGGGTGGTTATTATGCTAAATGTTGACTACGAGAACAAGATGCTTACACTTTTAGAGGATGAGGTAACTTATGAAAAGGTCAGTAGGCATGAGGTAAACAAAGCCTACGGCAAAACTGATTGGTTAACCTACGAATATTTAATGGATGGAAGGATTGACTCAGTGGTTTATCAATACATATCTGTGGAATTTCCTAAAATACCGTCTATTTTTGGAATTCCCAAAATTCATAAACACACTGACAATCCACCATTTAGACCAATTGTTTCAGCAATAGGTTCTAAGACTGAAGCTTTAGCAGCCTACATTGACTTCAAATGTAAAGATTTACTAACGAGATTACCACACATTGTAAGAGATTCATGGCATTGTCTTGACTCTATAAGACAATTTATTAACAATGTTGATGTCAACTATGATTTTGTGATGGCAACTGTGGATGTAATCAATCTTTTTACCATGATTCCACATCAGGAAGGCATTGAGTTGTTTGAAACATGCCTTAACACACACAAACACAACAACAGAACTGAGAATGGACTAATATCTGAGATGTTAGAATTAGTTTTGGAGAACAATTTTATCTATTTTAACGGCAGTTATTTTAAACAACAAAAAGGAGTGGCTATGGGAGCAAAATGTGCCCCTATTTACGCTAATCTTGTTCTGGCAGCATGGGAACATGAACACGTTTTCACTAGTAGTTATTGGGATAAAATTTTATTATATTTACGTTATTTGGATGACATTTTGATTTTTTTGGAGAGGTACTGAAGCACAATTTATTGAATTTATATTATATTTGGGACACACAACTGATTTTTTAAAATTTACGAGTCACATTTCTAACAATACAATCAATTTTTTGGATATTACAATTACTTTGAAGGATAATACATTTGAATCTAGCATTTACAGGAAGAAGACATATTCCAATTTATTTTTACACTTTGACAGCTGTCACCCTGCCCATCAGAAAAGAAATTTAGTAAAAGGACAGATGGTGAGGTTGTCAAGGATAGTGAGCAATGATGACACGTTCAAAATGGAACTTGAAAAATTAAAAAACATGTTCATAAGTAGAGCCTACCCGGTAGATTTGGTTAACAATATAGGTCAGGACATTTGGATGAATAGATCAGTTTTATACAAATCTATTTTAAGATATGGATTAAATCCAAAAGAAGTTCCTAAATCTAAGGGTATAGGACACGACATTTTAGTCATCCCATTCAATGAAAAATCAGACCAAATTGTTAAAGCGGTCTACGATTCTTGGAACATTGTTATTGAATCTAACAAAGAATTGGTAAACGTTTTAGGTGACAAACCAAAAGTTACTTTCAGTAAAGGACAAAGTCTAAAAAGTATATTCGAAAATAGTACGAAATGTGACTTATTTACGAAATCTAAGATGAACAAATGTGGTGCATGTCGCACATGCAGGTTCATCAATAATGGACCATACCTCTCAATCATCAATTATGAAAAGACTATTAGATGTCCAGGAGCGTGTAACTGCAACACAGTCATGGTGGTATACGTAGCTACTTGCACAGCATGTCAAGCTTTCTATGTAGGGAAAACTAACAGAAAGTTGAAAACAAGAATTATAGAGCATGTCAGTGATATTAGAAATCATAAGCAGACTAGTGCTTTATACACTCATAGCATTGGTTGCCTTAATTTTAAAAAATTCCTGTTTTTTGTTATCGACAGAATTGTTCACACCAATGCACAACAAGGGGGTGATACTAAGAGTTTATCAGAAGCCAAAGAATGTCTTTGGCAACTTAGATTAAATGCAAGCAAGGATCCAGGAATTAATGATCAAATTTCTATAGCTAGTATACTTAAGCTAAAATCTCAGTTCATTTAATGACCTTCATAGCCACTAATTCTTATGTATTAAATTTGCTTTAAACTCAATAAAATCACTCAACTATTATTATTTATGGACACACTCAACATTTATACATATATCAACTTCTTTTTCAACACATTTCACATTCATTCACAATTTTACAACTTATTCATAATTGAACTACACCTGCAGAGCGAGTATATGTTTCACAAATGATTTTGCATATATTCATTATGATTCCACATGTCACTCCTCAATTCATGTCAACCACCACTTTTTTAAGGAAAGTTTTTTAAGGAAAATTATTAAATTAATTTTTATAGTAATATACATCTAAGATGTTTTAATTAATATTATACAATTCAACATTTCATTAGATCTCTATTTCAGTTTCATTAATTTCATTAATTTTATGGTTATTGTAACTGTATGAATTGACAACATTTAATCTGTGACCTTGTTATAAACACTGTTTACATATTTTCATATTCTACATACATTTTTTTTAAAAAAAGTTTTATATTTTTACTACAGTTATTTATTTATTTATTCACATACAAACAATTCACTATAGTATTTTTTAAACATCCAAATACACTCAATTAGTACTTAGACAAAATCCAGTACTGCAATTTCAATTTTAGTACACATCATTGCAACAACTTCAATATAGCTTATTAATTCATACGGAAAAGTTATGTTAGGAATTTACATTCTTTGTTTCACATTATACATTTAGTATGGTTTTACACATTATTCACATAAAAGAAGTTTATTCTTTATTTTAGACAAATACATTGTGTATAAGACCTCCAGTTATAGACATTATATTCTAGTTCATGTCTAAATGCATTTCAAGTCAGTTATTTTATATTTTTACTGGACTTGTTACTTTAAAAGACAAGAGGTTTTATTGTATTAATTAGAATATTGTTTGATTGATTGATTACGTTACTGTTTTATTTAATTAATCAAGTAGTACCTGTATTTAAGGGATGATGTGTTTTTCTGTTAATTTGTACTCTGATGATGCCCTAGGACGTGAGGGTGAAAGCGCTTAGTTCTACGATTTTGCTGTTCTTGTTTTGGTCCTGTGGTGTAATAAAGACTTCATTTTAATTCCAATGATTCAAGGCTACTGGGATTTCCTTGGTTACACCATAATTGACACTCCATCAGACACAGACATCCTCCAGAGAGGTCTCATAGAAATGGATAACTGGTGCCAGAGCCATGGCCTTAAGCTAAATGCCAAAAAATGTATAGTCATACCCTTTGGGAAAAACATAGGTGGTAATCCATTAAACACGGAAGAAGTTATCAGGGACCTGGGGACCCAAGTTGACAGTAACCTCTCTTTTGACACTTACATTGCCAAAGTGGTTAGGAAGACCTTCTACATTGCCCACCTGATCATGAAGGGATTCACATCCAGATCAGGAGAGGTCATTGTACCCCTGTACTCTTCACTTAGACCAATGATTGAGTACAACGCCCCATTCGGAATGTACCTTACCTGACACCTGCAGCAGTTGGAAAGACCCCAAAAGTTCCTCACCAAAAGGATAAAGGGGCTCAAACATATGTCATACGATGCCCGACTGAAGAAACTCCAGCTCTATTCAGTCGCATACCGTCTGCTCAGAGGTGATCTGTGCCTGACATACAAGGCCATGTCCAACCCGGAATTAATGGACATGCTCCACCTCAAAAAATCCAAATCCACCAGAGCCACGAGAGCAAGAGACTTAAACCTCAACACTGATATAAATAGGACGTGCTGGAGGGACAGATTTATCACCCAGAGACTCCCTACACTATGGAACAGAATCCCAGTCCATGTGAGGCAGAGCCCCTCACTGACTCTGTTCAAGAGAAATCTTGACGAGTGGATGGGTGATCGTAGGTTTACCCCGGGAATCATCTCTGTATCACTACTGGACAGAGGCACAGCAAACTAATGGGTATAGTATTCTCATCCTAAGGGGTGGTGAAAGCCACACACACTCTGGCTAGGCTTATAAATGCCCTAGGGCAGATAGCCTAGTAAGAACCTATGAACCTATACTACAGAAGTACGCATTTACACGCCGCGCTATACACATTACTGTGAGTTATCCTTTCCACAGGTTTATTTGTAGGATGGTGACATCCTAGGACTATACAGAGTGGGTTACATTAGATGAGCTGCATTGAAGGAATGTCTAAACACCTTGGCCATGTGTCCATCAAAGGGGAGTTTACTATCTACCTGTGTCCCCAGGGCCATAATGACTTTCTCCGTACATACTGGATTACCACCTATGTGGTAATTTGTGTACACTTTGTTGTACCCAAATGGGATGACTATGCATTCAGCTTCAGGGCATTGTTTTGACACCAGGTATCAGTCTCTGTAAGACACTTCTGGAGGATGTCTGTGTTAGCCGTACAGTCGATTATGGACCACAGTTACCATTCATCTGCAGAACTGTTCAGCCATACACCTCCCATGCTTGCCTGCACCTCTGAGCAGTATCCAAGGAACAGGTGTGGTCCCAGGGCCAAGACCTGTGGGATGTCATTTGTGACTGGCTGTGTTTGATCTGTGAGATACCTGGCCACCCATCCTGTGACATAGCTGTTAATGTTCCAGCTGGTACGCTTGTCCATGGTGAGAGTAGGGAATGGTGTGGAAAGTCCTTTGTGTGGTCCAGGTGGCCTGTGTGGACTACTTTAACCACCATCTATGTCCTTGGTAAGCTTGTGTCTGGACAATGAATGTAGGCGAGGGTCTAGTTCCTCGTGGGCCTAGTGTAGGAAGCAGCCTGGGACACCATCCAGTCACATTGATGCTGTGTTCTTAGCTTTGGTGAGGGCCGTCTTTACCTGGATGTCCACGACGTCTGGGGCTCTGCATCCTTCTGTGATGGACACAGGACCTTTTGGGGGTGATGAGGGAGAGTGTACACTGAACTTGTCCCCTGGATGTGTGCAATGAAAGTTGGTTTGTTGTTTTTCTTTCCTGTTATCAGTAGCTGACAGCATATTTGGAAGTTGACACCTACATGTCTGGTACAGCTATCGAAGGCTTTGTGGTTGTTATTCTTACATTCCCTGGCTATTTGTCTTTTGAAACTTTAGTGAAGTTGGCTCTGTCATGTGTTAGTTTCCTCCTTCTGTTGTCTAGCTTATTTATGGGCAACAGCCACATGGTTGTTGTCCTATTTTTGGAGGACTGCATCTTGGTTTTATTTGTGATGTCTCATTCCATGCATCCCTGTAGATGATCATAGGATGCGCTTGTAAATTATTCTGCAGATTGTATACCATTACCCTATAGCAAGAGTGCTTTGGAATGCTCCACTTTGGTCTTGGGAAGTGTGCAGTTTGCTTTTGCAAATGTCTTCATAGTGGTTTCATTGACTGGGTGTGGATGTCCAGTGTGAATACTTCATGATCTGATATTACCAGCGAGGGGTTTATCTCTCTAGTGGAACACTGGTACCCCATGTTGGTGATGATCATGTCCAGTATGTCGTCACCTCTAGTGTGCGTGGTGACCAGCTGTTCCAGGGTGTTAGGGTTTTTAAACTCTTGGAAACATTGAGCAAAGTACATTGTACACGACTAATTCCACCACTCATTGTTTGGGTAGTTGTAATCCCCTCATACAATGGTGTTTGATAGGACCTTTATACTTTCCACTGTTCTCCGGAATACTGAGTGAGGTTCCTGAGACAAGGTACGTGAGCTGTAGCAGGCTACAATGTGATGGGCAGCTTTGGCCAATGTTAGTTGCACTTGCATGGTCTCCTAGGTCTCATGCTATGCCACTAACCTGAAGGTGTGGGTAACCTTAAGGTAAATGGGTACACCCCTTCCTTTTGTATTTCACTCGTGGTTTTGGGTCCACAGGTCAAAGGGATTGTGAGTGATTTACGTGGAGCATATCCAACAGCTCTGTGTTTGACATAGCTTTGTATGTTAGGCAGTGAACACCTCTGAGTAGGCGATATGCAAGGGAGTACGGATGCAGCATTTTGAGATGGTCTGTGTATGGCATGTAATTCAGGCCACTAATGCTCTTTGTGAGGTATGGCTGCTGGCCTTCCAGTTATTGTAGTTGTCTTGTGAGGTACATAGCAGCAGGCATTGTACTCTATTATAGTTCTAGTGAGTGATGAGTAGAGGGGAACATTGTCCTCTTCTATTCTGCATGTGACACATTTTGTGATGGGGTGTGCCACATAGGAGGGCTTCCTGACTACTGTGGGAATGCGATTATCACAGCTATACCCACTGTCCACCTATGACCCAGGGTCTCTTGTTACACTTTCGGTGTGAAGTATACTACCGCCACTGTTGTAGGTCTTGGCTACTGAGTTTTTAACTAACGGGATGACAATGCACCTTTTGGCATTGAGCTAGAGCCCATGGCTTTGACAGCAGCCATCTGTCTCAGTGAGGCCCTTTTGTAGGATGTCCACATCTTTTGTGCTTACAATTATGGCTCCTAGTTTGCAGTCCTCTGGAAACTTCAGCAGCCACAGACCGGCCATGTTAATGTTTACTTCAGGGAGGTAGATACTACGCAGCCTGGGAAGTTATCTGGTCCTATGGCTGCTGTGATACTGGCTTTGGAGAGTGTTTATTACTTGTGCGGCCGTGATAACAGCAACTTTGCAGTCTTCCGTTATAGAGATGTGCTCTTTCATGGATGAGAGAGGGGTAAAGTTAACAGTGATCCTATCCGCCAGGATGTTGGCAATATCAGTTGGCTCTGTACATTTACTGCCATTGAACTGTAACTCAGAACAGATCTGAGTGTAACCATGACACGGACCTGTCTGTTGGGCAGAGATCGCCTGAGTAGACAGTATGCAATGGAGTACAGATTGGGCTACATTCAGTCTTGTTGCATGGGGCGACTATTTGAGGCCAGTAATCCTCTTAAGGTACTTTCATTGGTCTTTCTAGCTGCTGAACGTGTATAGTCAGATTCATTGCCAGTGCGTTTTAGTACTCTTTGACAGGTCTGATGACTGATGAATAGTGGGAACCTCCTTTCACCTACATGCACAGACCTTGGCAGTTTGTGTGTACATATAGCATGGTTTTCAAACCACTTTGTGAATGCGTTTCTGGAAGTTGGGATGACTATCCACATTTGTCCATAGATCCCTTATTATCACATCCATATTTAGCCTAAGTGTGTGAGCATGCCCAGTATGACTTTTCAGTGTGATGCTGAATGGAATCCACTACATTTGTTGGGAGTGTGTGAGCACACCCGGCATAGACATTTATACTACATGTGTATGGAAACCTAGTTGTATTTTTACAGCAGGGCTTACCTGCTGTACTACAGATGTTAGCGTCCAATATCACGTATATTACACTGCGACTTCATAGCCTACACAACCCACATCACACCGCCTAGCCTGATGTTCTCAGTCTGCATAGGCATGTGGGGGAGGTTACCAATTTGCCTCTTTAGGGGCATGATACTGCATTCTTTTGTGTTTGCATTAGTGTACAATTGTCCTGCTGTGTCTTTGCCACCAAAATGCTATCATAGCTCAGTGGTTCAGTACTGTGACTATAGTGCACAGTATCCTGGGTTCAAGCCCTGTCATTGCTTTTTATTTTCATGCTGGGCAGACCAGACTGCTTAAGGAACAGTAATGCAGATATGAGCATGTTTAACTGACTTTGGTCAGCTTTGGCCAACCTTGGCCAACATTGCTCAACGTTCCCCTCTGCTGGTTCTGTGTGTGAAGTGTGGCCTGCACAGCTCAATTTGCTACAGGAGATCTCTGTCCACTCTACAGCACTCCACTATCTCCAGCTCATGTAGCCCCTGGTAGGTTACCCTGGGTCTGTACACTCTTCTCAGTCTCCTTACTGTGGGTTGCTCAGCAGCATTTGCAATGGCACCACCCTCAGCATCTTGCACATGTCGCCTTATAATAGCAATGGCAGCCCCTAACATTTTTCTGTCTCAGTTAGGCTTTTTAAGTTTTCACTTCTCTTTGCAGACTGCTGTGTTGCAGCGTTTCTGAGAAAAACATGGGGGAATGTTGTTTGCAGAGTTTTAAGTGCTGGGCTGGGCTAGTGTACTGCCTGTGTAATTGGCGGATTCCGATTGATTTCACCTAGCAGCTCTGTTAGTTCTCCTTGGTTAACCTCCTACTACTTCTCTCCTTGCTTAGCTTCCTACTACTTCCCTTCCTTCCTTTTCCCATTTCTGTTTCCACAGGGGGAAGAGCCACGCAAACACACGCACACAAGCTTACACAGGCTTATGCGGATGCACATTTGTGCATACAGGCTTCGACGGCCTTACACAGGCACACACAGACTTAGACGGGTTTACTGCCTCGCACACACGTGCACACAGTGTAAGCAGCTTTGCAAGAAACTTCAGTGATAGCCATGGCATACACCTTCGGTTTCTGGGTTTCAGTTTAGACAACTGTGGACACGCCTCTTCCAGTCCTGAGTAACTCACAGCTACCACATGCCACTCTGCTCCAATACGCTTAGAGTCTTTTTGATACATACTCCTTCATGATATCACCTATCTTCTACTCTGTTACTTCCCTAATCCTACTCTTACACTCTACGGACATGGTTCACATAGCAGGGAAATTTGGGATTCACTATCCTTATCCTCATTTGCATAGGATTGCCTACTAATGCTTGGTTACATCTCTCAAACTGAGCTTCCCCCCTTAGCAACCACTAGCCATGTTGTCTTCAGCCTGCCATTCACATGCATGGCAGATGAATATTGTGAATAAAATACCCATTTGTGGCTTTTATTTTTTTATGATTTTTAGAGCGCCGCACATATGCGCGGCGCTGCGCTTAAACATCGGGGATCGTGGAAAAAACATTTTTTTTAATTTGCAATGGATAGAAATGCCAATGGCCATATATTTGGCCATTGGCATGCTTCCTCACCTGGATGCATCCTTTATTTGGAGCTGTCATGGCTCCGTTTTCCTATTTGCAGAACGGTACTCAGTTGCCAACAGAGTACATTTTTGCAAATAACACTACTCTTACTCGGACAGGTTAGTGTTTCCTGGATCGCAAATGTACCTCATTTCCATAGCTTTCAGCAGCAAATGAGGTAATTTGCATAAACTAACCCTGTCCATGCAAGAGTCGTTTTAGGAGCTCTCTTGCACACCCCTGCCGGCTGTTCCTGGATCGCTCGGCAGACATGTTGGCTTGCTGGAGTCTTACTCTACTCTTAGACTCCATGCAAGCCTTCGTGAATCCGGCCCAACATAATTCCAAACCTGAATAAGTATGTGGATCAGTGTGCAAAGTATTGTAAAATACACCAGCATGCAGTAGAGAGATGCAAACCTAGGGTATGCAGTCCTCAGACATAACGCATATTTTCTATAAATTAAACTCAAAATTAGACGTTTGCTTTTCTTCTCTAACCTCATAATGCATAACCGTGTATTAAACCCAATAGCTCTCCAAAACAGGTTGGCAATACAAGTTCTTAACTCAATGACATTTGAACCAGTTTTTTTTTGGACTATTGCCCTCCACTAGCAAGCACATCAGTGATCATGTTCGCTTTTTTATTCACAATAGATCATGTTTTACTCCTCAGGAAACACAACCGAAGATACATAGACTCTTATGCGACATCAATTTAGACTTGACAGTAGCTATGAGATGTCCCTTTCTAAACTGCTTCTGCAGCATTAACACTCTCTCTCTGGGGATGTTTGAGATAACCACTTCTATCTCTTTCCAAAACAGTTAAATTCCTTGATTATTACAAGTGCACATGCTTCAGGGGCCCTGGACAGATTTGCAAAAAACAGTAAAGTCTCTCCTACCAAAGAAAACCACAAAATGCAAAAATTTGCAGATTCAAATATTTACTCTATTTTGTTCCTTTCAGATAATTTAAAAAATTTAGAAACACGTTTGCTACTGTACTCTTACTTACCAGTCCACTCTGCTGACTGTAAGTGATTGGACATTATAAAGAGCTAAACTGCATGCATAACTATTAATACCTTCTACCATTATTTTGCTGCGTTTTTATCTAAAAAGTAGACAGAGCTTGAAAGCGTTTTCTGCACAAAGCATGTACATTTGGTATAGCTTTAGCATGGTCAATGCGACACTTCACTGTCACATTCTAAACTGTACTTGACCACACACTAAACACAATGTTTATCTACACCATCATTTTAACATATACTGTACCACTGAATTGAGTAGTGGTTGAAAAAGGTCAGGTGCCAGTATATCCACCAGGTCAGCAAATAATTAAATAACTAAACACCAGGACACTAAATGGATTCAAAAAAGCAAGATGAATATATGAATAAAAGAATTGGCAAGGTACGGTAAAAAAAAGACATCCATCCTTACATACCTGTGCATATAGTCTGAAAATACACACACACACACACATTTTCAGTAATGCCTAGTACATGAAGAAAGCAGGGATTTATTGACAGTATTCTGGTGCATAGTACATACCTGTCGATTTCCAATAACCTCTACTAGAAGCATCTTTTTGTTGTGTGTTTTCGTTTGTCTGATTAAAAGGTAGTTCTGATAAAACTTAAATTTTGCATTGTATGGAGGGGTGCTGCCAAGACTAACCACTAATGTTTTATATACATAATTCTTAACTCAATGACATTCAAACTGTTTTCTGCAGAAAGTAAGCCATAAGAATTACTTATTTATCTACCTTTGTTAACCGGGTTAGTCCACTGGGCAAGTACCCCATTTTCAGTGAAGACCCGAGGAGAAGAGCTTCACACAAGGATACAAAAAGTAAACAATACAATAATTTGAATACAACAAAATAAATATATATATATATATATATATATATATATATATATATATACATACATACACACATACACACACACACATTCATGCTATGTATGCAGAAAGAGTACAACAGATCAAGTATATATGAAATATTCTAAAAAGACAACAGCTAAGATAACAGGAAGTAGAAACCCACAGGTTAACAATAGGTCTTTTTAAAGAAAAAAAGACAAAAATAGGGTTAGAAAAGGAGAGGAAGTATTAAATAGAGGGACAGAGGTACACGGGAGGGAAATAAAGTTTAGTAGAAGTCAAGAGCATAAAGAGTGATAAGGAGGGTAGGAGGTGTAGAAGAAAAGGTAAAGAAAAATGTGAATTAGGTAGAGAAGTAGGTCAGCAGTACAGCTGTGGAACTAGTGTTACAATTAATGAGAGTTATTAGAATCATGAGCAGAAAAACAGAATATGAAGCAGAAATTGAAATAAGCAAGAAGTTAGCTAGGGTGGTGACAGGTGCAGGTGGGAGAGTTAGCAAGGTAACTCTTCAATTTTCTTTTGAAATTAACAAAAGTTTGGATACAATGTATATTGGTAGGAAGGTTATTCCAAATTTGTGACAGAGCATTTGTAAAGTAGTCTACCTACTGTTTTGTTAGGTCTACAGGTGTCATGTAGCTGTTGATCAGTGCTACAAAGAGATCATGAAGGTCTGTAAAGAGATATGATGGTAGACAGGGAAGGACAAGCTGCAGGTTTGAAAAGCAAAGAATGAGTCATCTGAAGTTGAGAAAGTTGTAAAAGTTGAGGAAATTCAAGCCACTGAAGTTGTTTTAGGGCAAGGCAGTGATGAGATTTATAAGGAAAGTTACAGGTAAATATAGCTATCTGGTTGTAAGTTTGTACAAGTTTAGTTAAAAGATTCGTTTGAAGGTGGGTAAATATAGGGGAAGCAAAGAGCAGACAAGGGAGAAGGTAAGCTTGAGCTATTTAAGAGTCCTTGAGGTAATGGATAGGAATTTTTTTATTTCTATATAAAAGACCGAGTTTTTGACTGGACTTGATGGATATGAAGGTCAAATTTCAGTTGATCGCCAATTGTGATACCTAAAAGTTTGGTATGGGAGTCAGCATGTATGACAGAATTGTCTAGAGAAGAGAGAGTGAAAATAAGGTTGGAAATGATTTTTGAAAGGAAAAGGAGAAGTTTAGTTTTCTTAGGATTAAGAATTACCTGGTTATTGGTTAGCCAGTGTTTTACAGCGTCGAAAGAGGTCTGAGTGCAGGAGAGATGATCGGTAGGGTTGTCAGAGAGAGTAATGAAAGCAGAATTGTCAGCATACTGGACCAGAGATAAAGAACCAGACCCAAAACCCAGAGCGCAAGTGGAGTGAAAAAAAGCAAATCAGTAAGTGTTTTATTTTCTTACATGAAAAAGTGCAGTAGGTTAAAACAAAATAACACTTTGCACTGTGAAATTCTACCAGAGCTGAAAGAGTAACAGGAATAGAGGGGGGGTCGAGTTCGTAGTGTGCACTCCAGAAATCAGTACAACAGTACAGTAAACCAACAATATGTATATAGGCATACAATTCAAATACAAGTAGCAAAATCCACAGAAAAAAAAACAGAAGGTAATATGTGATGGTGGTCCAACACATGGAACGTACTTAGAGTACTGTACAGCTGAATTGCTTAGTATTTGTTGCTGGAGGTAAACCCCCAAGACCACAGAAGACTGTTCAGGGATGCAGGGAATGACATGGCTCCGTGGAGGGAAGCACTTGAAGTCCAAAGTAAACTTATTTATGGCTTCTGTAACCACATAACAATTGTGTAATCATGCTTACTAGTGCGACATCTCAGCGCAAATGGATATAAAATGTATCAGCTATACAACAGTCTCCAACGTTGCTTTAGGTTTGGGCCATGATGTAATAGATTCAAAGTGTATAATTGACTACTATAGCCAAAATGTACTATGTACACTTTCTACAGATGTTGTAAAATCATAGTCTTTGGCTCAGGGATCACAGAACCCACATACAGGGTAACAAATATTTTAAAAAATTACAAAAACAACTCCATGTTTACTTCTTTTTTTCCCAAATTTCAGTTTACACATACAATTCAAGCCTGCTTTCATTTTCATTCCAGTTAGTGTTTGTTACTAATGTCCAACTAAAAGCACTATGAAACTCGGCCAAAAGTGCAAAAAGTGAAATCCCTGCTACCCTAACACAAATTACACTACCAAGAACTATTCTAAACAAAAAAAAATCACTTTGTTGATAAAGTTTGTAGGCATTACTTAATACTAGTAACCAGAATTACATGCAGAAATGTAACAATAGCAACTCACTGCAGCTCTGCAATTTCAACAGAATTCATCCACTAAACAATTTCCCCTACAGTTGGTTCCCTTTTTTATTAAACAATATTAAAAAGTGACATGGGTACACTTACAGTAAAGGCTTGTTCTCTTTTTTGAACAAAACAAAGTATTAAATATTTATTTGTTGCTTTTTGTTAATCAAGTAAATAACCTAATCCAAAGGACCTGTTTCAGCCATGACTTGGGCCATTACTGCCACAAATAAAAAAAATCAAGAATACAGACAGTACTAAAAGAAATAAATAAAATTCTGGAACTGTACTAATCAAGATGCAATCTCATAAAACGTAATATGTGTGCAACATACTATAACTTTACACACTCAAACTATAAGGCATACTATAGAAAACCTTAGTATGTTCATAAGATTTGATAGAAATTAAAGGACATGACAATCATCATCAGCCTGTTCCACGAGGACCTGACAGGCATCATCAAATAGTCCCAACAACAACAACAAAATGACTTTACATATACAAGACAAACCAGAGCTCCAATCTGTACAACATGCAACACACTTAAACGTGTTCCAGTAAGTTAATTTCAATGCACATACTTCTGTTCTTTATTTTAAAATACTTAAGCAAAAAAAAAATATTGAACTTAACAGGCATTTTCACACATAAAAGAGCTGCAAAGTATTAATGTAAAAACATATTTATAAATGCATTCACTACACACATGCAAACAAAAATATGTGACAATTAAAAAGATAAATAATTTTTACATCTGAAAGCAAATCAGTAAAGCACAGCTAAAAAGTGCACAAGGATTAGAGGAGGATCAGCACCAAGTAATTACTGGCAATTTCCCCAAGAAACAAAACGATATCATATCTCATATCCATTTTCATCAAGCAAGCTCCCACAGACGCATCCACTGTTATGGACAACATTAGCCAGCAACCTCAGTTTTGTTATGGGGTTACTACCTCCTCAGCATATTATTATATCTAAAAAGTATAAAAACAGACTTCATAAGGAGAATAAGTTCCCCTAACAGTGGAGGCTAACAAATGTAATATCAGAACAAACAATATTTACTAAACATAGCTACATATCTAATTAAAATAATCTATTTATTTTACAGCTTACCAAAATTTCACATAATGAGAGAGAGCACCAATTACTTCTGTCTTTTCTTTAGGTGACCAAAAAGTCAACTGGGTCAGGCCCAGAAACAGTACAAGACATGAGGTACCAAACAAAGCTGCAGTTAGTGTAGCATAATTCATGAAGTAGTAATAATGATACTATGACTAGAATAACAGTTCTAACTGTAAAGATATAAGTGTAACGACATTAGCAGTACACTGTACATTAACAGCAGAGAAAATAAAACAATAAATACATAGGAGGAAAAACTGTAATAGAACTGAAAGTTGCCCCGCTTTCAAATTAATATCCATTCCCAAGGCACAGAGAAAGAAATGAGCAAAGTATAGCTATAAAACTACAAAAATCCATTCTATGAACTACGTCAAAACCTTAGTCAAAGTTGTGCATGACTCTATTAACAAGAGGCCTGACCCAAGTTTACAAAAGAGATTATGAAAAATAAGAAAGGATCTACTGCAGACAGAAAACTAATTAATTCTGACAAAGTGGTTCACACTAGAATTAAGTAGAGAGGCACAAATGTAGCAAGAACAGAATCCATTGTACTAAGCTTTACATGTATCCAACAAAAGATCAGCAAAATCAGTCAATACATTTGGAATAGCTACAATTTGCAAATGCAATGAAGAATAAGACACACTTTGACTTATTACCAAAGGGATTGCATATTTTTTTTAGTTAATCTGAACCTGGAAAAAAATACACAAACTGAGGCAATGGAAGCCTACAGCAATGCACCCATGAATGGTCTTTACATTGCTAACATGCCTGACACTGATGGATCTTAACTAGCAAGAGGGTACTCCCCCCACAAGGAGAATGACAGAAGCAGAGAGAGAGAGAGAGTGTAATGGATAGCAACTTAGGGGCAAACATCAGGTGATAACTGATTTTACATGACATACACTGACACGACTAGAATAAAACAGTGAGAAGTGGGGGTATAGAGGGAAAAGTATAACCATTACTGGAAGTGACTGTCATTATGTTAGAACACCTAATTGCATATGCCCAAAATATGCATAGCAAGTCAACTGGTAAAGGAGATGGCATGCAAAGCACTTCACTACTCATACACTACTACTAATAACAAACTTTACTCCGTGTTCTACTCTGGCTATTGCAACAGACAACACCACGGAAAGAGTACTTAACAGGAGACTACTGGCCCCGCAAAGTTCTGCTTTGAAGGGGACAAAATGCAAAAGGTCAGTACCTGAAACAATATGAGATAAGGAAAGCCTTTGTTAAAAAACAAAAATAATCAATATATTAATTGCTACTTTGTAATAGTTCAAATGCTTAAACCATAATACCACCTACAGATAAGCTCAATGTTCTATGTGCCATGACAAGATAATCAATTAAACTGGTTGCCACAACTGGGATCACATCTGCCAAAAAAACTTGGACAACTATTAACAACAACCACAACGTCAAAACTCTGTTTATGAAGAGTGGTTTTAAAATACAAAGGTATTTCGGGCGGGGATGGTGTCATACTCTGATAATAAAAATTATCTCCAAGTCCGAAGGGCCTGACAAGTAAGAACAGCAAAGACAAACAGATCATTCTACTGCTGTCACTAGCTAAACAACTAGGGCATACAAGATGACCAAGACAACCTGCACTGACAGACGACTTTTAGGTGGGTTAAAGTAAGCAACATAGTTCGGCGTTGTCTTGGTCCGATGTCCAACTATTTGCTTGGAAAAACCTGCACACTCCAAAATACACACCTTCTGATGTGAGTCGACAGAACGGACGGACCAGTTCTTCAAAATTCAGTTCATTTTTCCGAGTCACTTTCTCTGCTTCCTCGCTGCACAGCACGGCCACAAGGGGAACGAAAGCATCTTGAATAAACTCCTGCACGGACTGCAGGCATTGCGCCATCCCACCGGCCCGGAAGCGGCTTGTCACCGAACCAAGGCCTTTCTAGCGATAGGGATTCAGAGGATAACTTGGTACTTTATTACGGAACGAACAAACCTGCTAGATTGCTGTTTGGAAATTAAGACTAGCTGACCGTGCACGCAACAGTCGCGAGCGTCGGTTGGTCACATTCTCATGAATGCGCACGTTGCTGCGTAAGGGTTTTGCTGAGTGTTTTTTTTTCCGGGGACGTAGAGACGCACGTGAGAAGTTGTTGATGCTGTTTTAGGATGTTAAAGGAGTTTTTTTTTAATTTACCTTTTTATTGTGCTGATTGAAAGTAGTACTTTATTGCCTCTCCACTGTTTCAACATATTGGATGATAACGGTAATGTTAAAAAGTACAGAGTAAAATACTTTAAAGACGACATGTAAGGCTAAATCCCTTTGTTCATTTTTGTGAGCAAGATTATGTTTTCAGTTGGTAAAGTCAGGTGATAAAATTTGAGGCTTGGATTACTCAGATTTCAGTGCGGCATGTGACTAATATATTGTGAATGAGGTGTAGTAGTTTGTATATTTGTTCTACCTTGTGAATATTGTGTTTTAACAAGTTTTGTCAAAAAAAAAGTAAATTAATAACGCTTCGTTTCTACACAGACCGTGAGACTGGATTAAATGCCTATTGAGTTGTAATGCAGTTTTTTCTGGCATTCTGTGTGGATAGTGTTTACTGACAGTAATATCGTAATCGGCTCAGTACTACATTTCTATTTAATAAGCTAACGGCATCAGTCAGGTGACCTACTTTTAAGGAATGTTAAAACGTTTTAATATTAAGGATGAGGAACATTCCTTAGACTGAGGTATGCATAACAATTTTGCTGTAAAGGTAAACTAGTGGATATTTGGACAATCACGGAGTAAGTATACTAAGATTATTTTGGGTATCCGGTGGTGTAGAAAAAAATAGTTAATTGGTTAGGGTTGTAGCAGAAGTAGTAAGATAAGGTTTATGGACGTGGTGAGAGAGGACATACAGGTGGTTGGTGTGAGTGAGCAAGATGCAGTGGACAGGACAAAATGGGAACAGATTATCAGTTGTGTCGACCCGTAACGAGAGCAGCTGAAAGAAGAAGGTTAGAGTTGTAGCGTAACAAGACCCGTTAAATCTCATTTGCTTCATCTGTATCATCGTTACTTCCAATGGGTCACTTTATTAACTTTTTATCAAGCTGCTTCCTAGCACAGCTTTCCATCACATTTTTTAGGTGATGCATACTTGTATTATGCCAACACAGATGGTTTGCTGACAGCACAGTGATGCAGCGGGTAACATTGTTGCCTCACAGCAAGAGGTTCTCCGGTTCAATTATCGGCTGGAGTGCCTTTTGTGCGGGGTCTGCATGTTCTCCCTGTGTTCATGTGAGTTTTCTCGGGGTGCTCCGCTTTCCTACCACGTTACAAAGGCATGTGTCTGGAGCTTTTCTCCCCGGTCATCTGCTGAAAATTGGCTCGTTCCAAGTCGGACTTTCCCTGTAAACAAATCGTAAGTTAATAAGTAAAGATTCCTGGGATGCAAACACTAGTTAACCCACTTGCTGTCAGTACATTGCAATTTAAATGTATTGTACAAACATTCCCACTCTAAACTTAATCCTAATATTCCCTACCTTACTAGAAAAAAAAAATCTAACCCAAACCCCAAAACTTACCTCAACATACATTACAATTTTTTTCATTTGACATATACTTATTAATATCGTTAGTACTCCTAAAAGGATCATTCATTGCAACAGTTTTTGTTTGACTAGATACATTAAAATATGTCTGGCTACCCAAATCATGGGTATGCGCTGTGTTGAAAAACTTCTTTACAACCTTTTTTAGCTTACATTAAAATATCTTTCTGTAACATCTTAGTAATTCCCTATATAGAAGAACCAGTGGTGTGGCATAGAAGGATAACTCCTTAGTTATGGCCTAGGCAACTAGGGTTCAGTTAGCAGCTTGGGCATCTGAGATGCTGTTTGGCAGATGGGAGGACATTCTTCTACAGAAAGGCACAGTGCCATACAGGAGCGTAACTTTTGGCTATGTTAGGCAAATGTAAGGGAGGGGAGAAGTCAAGAGGGTAGGTGATATATGAAAAACTCCTCTGAAAGAAGAAATCAGCAACACCCTCCTATGCCCTTAGATTCCAGACCCAGCTTTAGCACAGGAGCTGAAGGAGAGGCTGGACTTGGCAATGGATGAGCACACTGGGATAAGCTGTAAAGAATGAAACAAAAGGGGTACAAAAATACTACTAGTATGGAAGTGAAGAAAGTAAATAAGGTGGGGCAACTGCTGCCATTCATATAATTAAAGGAAAGCTCCACATTTTTTCATTCTACCTTTATTTTTTGAGGTATTTAATGCATAAAAATCACTAAATGCTTCTCACAGAATTTTAATGTTTTTCCACAAGGTGGCTGTGATGAAAGGAGGCACTTGCCAGCACAGCTAGCTGGAATTTTGTAAATAATTATATGTTGTTTGTGAATGTCGAACTGATTTATACAAGATGTTTGTGTTACAAATGTATTAGAACGATATGTCTTACAAGATGCTGGTGTTGCAAATGTATTAGAACTGTCTGTCGTGTGTATATCAAACTGATTTATACAGATAAATAAAATGAAAACTTTAATTCAGAACAGTAAGCACTTTCACGGTGTATCAAAATGCTTCATCAGACGTTTTCTTGAAAGTAAACTAGCATAAAATCAGTTAACACCATCGCTAAAAACATTTTAAAGAAACTGTCTCCAAGTAATATAATTTAAGGTAAACATCAATAAAAACATTAAGAAAAAGCTCATATGTAAAATAAAAATTGAAAAAATTACAAAACTTTTAAAATACCAGTGTTTAAGTGGTCTTGACTTTAAGAATGGTTTTAGTGAAACAACCTCATTAAAACCTGGTTCTTTGACTGCATTCAGTGACAGAATCCATTTGTGTTCAGCAGATTCTGTCCTGTTCCTAATACCCCCCCTCTTAAATTCTCTGAAATTATTTCTTAACATCAGAAAACTAAAGGTATGGTCAGCACAAAATTCATTATGTGTTTAACAAGGGCATTCCTGTCTTTCTTATTTTTAATGTCCCAAGATTCTATCCTTAAGCTGTCTGTTACTCATACCTATATAAAATGCAGGGCACTTACCACAATAACTAGGCATACTATGTTTCTGGTCTTACAGTTAGTGTAGAAATCTATTTCTATCTCAGACTTATTATGTGAATGTATATAATTCATACCTCTATGAATAAACTTACAGGCTGTACAATTCCTACATTTAAAAGTACCTTTCCTAATCGATGTTAAAACCTTCGTAGTAGTGGATGTATTATAGCATAGGTGCCTCTTCAGTGATTATTTTTAAAAGAGAAGTGTGGCACTGTAGCTATAACACTTCTTAGTTCATCCACTGTATCTAAAATATCCCAGTTACGTTTGATGATATCACAGACTCCATAGATATTTGATGAGTATGTTAAAGGAAATTTAAGGATCTCTGTTCTGTCATGTATCTTCATTTTTAACAGTGGTTCAGAGAAATAGGGCCTTCCTTTACTTTGTCTCCATTTCACTGCATCTGTTATGCAGCTATCAATTTCATTTATGGAGTATCCTCTATCTGAGAAGTCTTTCTTCAGAGACTCAAGTGCTAAACTAAGCTGTTGATCGTCGTTATGGAGTCTCATAACCCTAAGTACTTGTCCCTTAATCATGTTCTTAGGAATATGCCTGGGGTGCATACTACTCTTGTGAAGTAGACAATTCCTCCAAGTGGATTTTCTGTCAATACTAGTCTCCATGTGGTTAAAGTCTGATTTCTTCACCATAACATCTAAAATTCAGTTTGTTCCCAGGAATACCTAAATGTGAATCTAAGAAAACTTGTAGATTGATGCAAGAACTCTACAAATTCAACAAGGGTCTCGGGTGACCCATTCCATAAAAGGAAAATGTCATCCACTTCCAGGCCGATGGGATGGCGTAATGCCTGCAATCCGTGCAGGAGTTTATTCAAGATGCTTTTGTTCCCCTTGTGGCTGTGCTATGCAATAAGAAAGCAGAGAAAGTGACTTGGAAAAATGAACTGAAATTTGAAAAACTGGTTCGTCCGTTCTGTCGACTAACATCAGGAGGTGTGTATTTTGGAGTGCAGTTTTTTCAAAGGAAATAGTTGGACATCGGACCAAGGCAACGCCAAACTCTGTTGTTTACTTTAACCCACCTAAAAGGTGTCTGCTAGTGCAGGTTGTCTTGGTCATCCTGTATGCCCTAGTTGTTTAACCAGTGACAGCAGTAGAGTGATCTGTTTGTCTTTACTGTTCTTACTTGTCAGGCCCTTTGGACTTGGAGATAAGTTTTATCAGAATATGACACCATTCCCTCCCGAAATACCTTTGACTTAATATGTGCCACATTAGAACTTGTACTTGAAAATATGTTTTTCTGTTTGAGGAACAGTTTTATGTACAGAAGGTTGGTGTAGCCATGGGCACAGCATGCACGAACAGCTACGCCAACTTGGTTTTAGTACAGTGGGAGAGAGGTGTATTGTTACAGGCTTCAGGTTTTTCTCACCACATCTTACGCACCGTTATGTTTGTGGATGACCTTTTCCTTTTTATCCTAATATCAAATAAAGAAGATGTCAAGGGGACTGAGAATTCTTAGGCTATCCAGTGAAGCAACATGTTTTTAGAGAAATACATGAAGATATTTGTATTACAACATGTAAGTGGATGTCATGGCAGAAATGTAGAATACACTTATTGCCCACAGTAATATGGTAACTGGGTGAAATTAGACAAGATCTCTTTTAGTGGAATGTATAATACTAGACTATGAGACTCAGTCCCTTAATACTGTGATTATGCCCCAGTTCTTATGATTGTGAGAAAACCAGAAAACAATAATAGCATCAGACACTGGCATTTTCCAACATATTTATTGAAGATACAAAACATTAGTAAGTGGTTTGAAATAATTTTACATCAGTATTTAAAGCAACTTATGAACAAAGTTGAAAGCATGATGAAGTAAGATATGAAGATAAAATTGCATTACAGGTTGGCTAATAAAGACAGGAATAGGAAAGTAGTAATAGAAATATTTACTGGGATTAGAGAAGATTAATGGATATCAGAACAAATTAAGAAGACAAAGTACAAGAGAAGAATTAATTGGCAAATGTTAGAAAAGAGGTAAAGGAGCATTTAGGCAGTGTTAATGAGTACAGGAAAACAGTTTTAGCTCAAGTGTATTTTGATAGTAGCTCTAAGAATGCAAAACTGTTAGAGGCTGAGGCAACAAAGAACCATGTCAACTGAAAATGGAAACCAGTCTAGATCAAATATCGGAAGACCTAAGAACTCATAATATGAGACTGTATAGAGGGAGTCGTAGACAGTAGAAAGAGAACAGCTATTCGAAATTTCCTTTTACAGGGAATGGCTATCCCACAATTGAAAGAACACGTGGCAGTGACTTAGATGTGAAGGATTACCAGAGAGGACTCAAGGAGGCAAAGAGATGACATGCTACAGGCAAAACAACAGGGTGGGCTACATGGCGCCCTGTTATTAATATGGAAACTTGTGAGGGAGTAATTAATAGATGTTCAACAGAAGCTCTACTGACATCTTAATGGGGGGAGATACCATAATCCTGTAGAAAAACTGTTTTTCTTAAGGAGAAGACCCTGCTGACCCTGGATCATATAAACCTATATCAGTGTTAAATCATGATTGTAAAGCCTTTGTGACTAAAATAGCAAATAGATTAACTAAGCAGTTGCTTGGGATCATAAATGTGGATTTGTGGCGGGAAGGCAGACATTTTTTAATAATAAAACAGCTGGCAGAGTAAAAATTGTAAGTATTAATGTTAATTTGACTACATGCAGAAAAAGTGTTTGACGGGGTCTGTTATGAATTTATGGCTAAACTCTTACAGAAGTTTGGACTACCAATAAGATGGATTAATTTGATGATGCAAATATATGAGGAAGCACAGACAAATGTAAAATTGATAGGGAAGGATGATTAGGGGTTTTAGATTAACAAGAGGCACTAAGCAGAGATGCCCTCTTTCACTGCTTTATTTGCTCTTTATATTGAATCCTTCGTAATTAAAATCAGAGAATCTGTGCTTCAAGGGTATGATTGGTATGATTTGCAGGAAAAAAAGCTGTTTGCAGTTGATATAATTCTTTGTTACAAAACTAGAAAGATATATTTGATATTCTGTGCCACAGTAGGATATAATACAATGAAAATACAAAGGCAATTATACTTGATTTCATACTGACTTATGAATTAGTACAAAGGTACCCTTATTTATGGGGCTTCAATAACTTGGTATATTGGTGAATAAGGATATGTACAAACAGAAAAAGAAATGCGGGAAGAGGTGATAAGGAAAGTGATCAATAAACAAAGTTAGGCAATGGAAGATGATGTTTATGGATATGGACCTTAAAGTACAGGCAATGAAAATGTCCCTCTTGGATACTCGGTGTAATTCAGGCATATCTTGGGTGGAAAAAAAATCAAAAGAGTTAAAGGATTTTTATGGGAGGGGAAAGCATCCTGGAGTACAACGGGAATGATTAATGATATCATGAAGACAAGGAAAACTGGGCCTACCAGACTTAGAACATTATTATTTCACTGCACAAGTAAGATTTGTATATGCAGTGTAGAATGTGATGTATCGCCCTGAATGGAAAACAATGTCCTCTTTAGAGGATGAAACTAGGTTGTTGGACCCAAGAAATTCAGGTGAACAGGAACAGTAGTAAAGAGTATTATGTATATGATACATTGAGTTACATAATAAAAGATCAAAAAGTACAGGAATGGATGAATATATTGGTACTTATAGGGATAGAGGGATACTGAAAACACAGATGTCCAGTACAGACCTTCAGCAGCGCCTGAATGTTGCACTCTTTTAAAAAAAAAAAAAAGATACCAAGGTATTAGGAAAATATATAATTGGGGAGAAAATAAAGAATTGCGATGTAGCAAAAATAAAATTTGGACTAGGAAGAAATGAAAGTCTTTGGTATATGATACTAAGTGGAGATGTACAGCAGCATAAACCACTGTTGAGAGAGAGAAAAGCATAGACTTGTTGAATTGTTAATGTAATCAAGAATGAAATTAACTTCCAATTAAATATTGATAAATGGAACATAAAGCAATAACAGAAACTTTTAAATGGCAATCAGATTAAGATAATCACGGACCAAAATACTACAACACATACTGTCACAGCAACTGCAGAATATGTATATAGCCTCAGAAATATGCATTGAAAGCTATGAAATGTTTTGTATGGAAGTGTGTCTTGATAAACATTTTTATATACCAAGTAGATTAAGTAATATGTTTATGACATTGTAGGATAATTTTAATGTTAAGAGTACCTCAGAGTACTTTCTCCTATGGGCGATATTGTGACTGTTTGTTGTTACAATATTGCTTCTTTTAATTTGATCATTGGTGTTAAATTTAGGCTTAATGGACAGTTTTACTGGAGAAGGGAAGCTGCCACGTATGTCTTGAGGTGCCCCAGTGGTCTTTATTGTGTTGGTGAAACTATTAAAATATTTATTTTAAGGAATCATGAACATAAATGACATCTTGTTGGCTCACATTTGTTTCTTGCCCCTCAAGCAGTTCCTAAGGATTTGTTTAAAAAAAAAGCTAGAAGTTGGTGCAAGGGGTGAAAAAAGTCTGTTTGTTTCCGAAAGAATATATTTGTATTTTGAGTAAGTTAAACCATAAGCCCTTAATATAGGATACAATTGGAAATGTTTTTAGACTAATTGTGTAATTGATTTTGCCTTCTGTCTGGTCTTTTTTTTTTTTAATTACTGCTGTTATTCTCTCTGATATTTTTGTCCTGATTTTTACTTCCTCTGAATGCTCTGTCGAGGTGCATCAGGGTTTTAATAAAAAAAATTTCTGGTCTTTTTTTTTTGTCTCAGTTTTGTTCTTTGATAGTATTTCAAGTTGTCTGTTTTGCAGTCTTAAGTAGAATGTTGTGCCTTTTGTGTTGTCTTTTAAACAACATCCACCTTAAAATAGTATACATTAATTTAACATAGAAGGTATAGCACTGGTGCTCTCTGCTACTTCCAGTCAATTTTAACACCACCAGAATTAATTAACTTCTCGTCTCTTTATGATCAAGTTTACAAGAAAAACCCAAAACAGCCTCACGTTCCTTTTAGCACTAATTTGGGAGAGGCATTAAGACTCTCCAGTGGATTTACTGAACATTTCAGAAAGGGAATATGTGTGACCTGTCCAACGTGGATCTTCTAAAGATGAACAGTGAGACGGAGGTCTTGTACTAGCAGCTGGAGGTGTTACTAGGATGGTGTACCATACATCTAGCTAAATTTCTTGCAGTGCTGCAGCAAGAACAAAATTTGATGAATACTGACCCAGAATCCATGCTCAGGGGAATGGCATTACTCCCCAGTAGGAGAGCCTTTGTGCCTAGAGAGGGTTGCCTAAAGCACATACTGGAACATAAGTGTGACTAAATGTACAGGATTTCCTCCATGGCTCTGCATATTTCTATTATCTGTAGTTACATAAGCATGTAATGTAAACAAAGTACAACCATTGCTTCCCTTGACACATTAATAAAGCCATTGCTTGTTTGACATTGCATTTATCTATGACTGAAATGCCCATTGGGCTTCATATGGCAAGTGCCTACCATATTTCCTGCTGTGTCTCTAAGGTCCTGTTTGGACACAGACATTATTTTTCCACACTGCACTTGGTTTTTCTAGCTGTGGGCATAATGCTGCATGCTTCTCTGTGCCCACAGAGAATTTGCCACAGTGATGTGTCTCTGTAGCTGAGCTGAAATTCAGCCATGTGTACCCAAGCAGTTTTTTTCCTCAGAGCAATGTCCTTCAAACTACAATCCCAAATCCGAGATAAAGCTTTGATTTTTAACCCAGATGGTGTTTGATTAGCAGCCCAGGCACTAAAGCACCAGGTGGAGGGCTGAGAGCAAGCGAGTGATTGTCCGATGTTGCTTTGTCCATCCTGGAGTGAGGAAGTGGTAGTTATAGTCTGTTGTTATCACAACCACCATGTGCATTGAAGGAATAAATGGGTTCTAGACCAAAACTAGGGACACTGCTGGTTGGCAGGCACAGAGAGAGCAAAGTACCTATAAAAATCTTTTAATGGATTTCAAGAAGGGTTTGATGTAGATTGATCCAAGACCAGAACTACAGATCCTTAACACTGTTTTTTTCCATGGCATTTCATTGAGGAGAGGACTGTTCTTGGAAATAATGTTTAAGTGATTCTGAGGTCTAATAATAACAACTAGTTTTAACTTTAAGCCAGGGTTTTAGCAGGTGATCTGACGTTGTCAGTCTTCATCTATTCTTGGGTTACGGTTCTGATCCTAGGAACTGGCTCGGCCATTATATAGCTCACACCAGCCAAAGAACTCTCAAGCTAAGAATCTACCCATGATGCCCCTCTCCACATTACCTCAGATCTCATTTGCCACTCTTATAGAAAAATGTGTCATTTGATTCTTCTCTCGCAGCTAAGTAAAATCTTTAAACTTTTCATTCTCTGACTTTCTATCTTAGGTAATGCTTTTTAAATATTTCTTAGCCTTTATCTACCTACCTTTTCTTGTGCGAGTAGTTTAATGCCTGTGATTCCCTATTCCTGTTGGTATTTTTCTTCTACCTTGGTTGGTAGTTCCCCTGTCCTTTCCTAACTACTGTTTGGTAATTCTTCCTGCCGTCGTTGGTAGAATTTTCCCCTTTTAATCTTCTATGAGCGTGTGGTGTACCTTTTTGACTGGTTTTCTGCCTTCCTTTCTTCTAATATGGCAAAAAAGTCTAAGGGGGGAGTTTAATAAAGCTTACATGGACTTATTTTCCATGTATGCATAGTGGCACACTGCTTACATGAAAGTAAGCAGGTTTGCGATCCAGAAAACCGAGCTGAGGAGTGTGTACAAGCGCTCCAACACGGAAGTGCCCGTGGCATGAAAATCACCTCATAAGCAGGTGAGTTGCATGCAAATGAGGGTGGTACAGCAATCCAGCCATCAGATAAGCAGCCTTGCAGACCCCCATGTTGGTGTCCGAAATGTACATAGAAAAATTCAGTTTGCAGGATGTGAAACAGAGAACAGGGGGTGTAAAAGTGCAGTAAGAAGGACAGAAATAGCATAGCAGACACATATATGAAAAACTATCCATTGTGTGGCCAAAACCTAATGGAAAATAATGTTAATATATATATTTTTTTAATAATCAGATTGTTTGCGCGGTTATCACAGTGCGCAAACATGCTGTTGCGGGAAAAAAAAATTAAAAAGTGTAAAAATGAATATTAGTAGTATATGACAATAATGTATTATAAGACCTTGCGTGGAGTATGTACAATTGTAGACTGCTATGGTTGCTAAAGAGGCAGGGCCTGGAACCGTGTAGTTCCTGGGTTGTGTGCACAGATCTGTATGCACATGAGCTAGGGTTACTGAATAGCACAAATATGTATCCGTATAGGCAGATAATCCTGCTGGTGTCCTCAGAAGAAGTGATGACATCAAAAGGGGATGTGTCCTTATGCTTTTAAGCTCTTTGGAGCACAACAGCGACTCTTTGTGCGGCAGGCTGCTCTGCTGAGCAGGGGGAGTGTACAATGTCTGTCTAGCTTTGTATACCTTCAGGGCGCATGTTTCAGTAGGTTTGAGTGTTGTGTGATGCACCGCTGTGCTGCACATGACGTTTCATGGGGACGTGTACAGTGACTGCTCAGCATTGCTTACCTTTGCAGGGCATGTTTGCGTGGCATGCTGTAGTGCTGAGCAAGGAAGGCTGTTAAAAAATTGGCTTAGAAAGGCAATGATGTCTTAATTACTGATGACCCCTGTTCCACTTGAACTAGGGCCATTAACAGTCCTTAGTGATGTACTTGGCAGGTGGAATGCATCATAGTTAGCCAATCACAAAGGCTGCACCTACAGCAGAGCACTATGAAGTTTGCAGAAATCCTACAATCTGATTTCACCCCATACTCTGCACCAATGGGGCACAAACTTGAAACTTTTAACTAACAAAATGCTAGGGGCTGCTTCAGGTCTGCTACATATATATGTATTAGATGCTGAGGGCAATGCTGCTGCTGACCATATGCCTAGACTGAGAAGGAGAAGAGTGTTCAGGCCCAGGGTAACCTTCCAGGGGCTACATGAGCTGGAGATTGTAGAGTGCTGCAGGGTGGACAGGGACATACTACAAGAACTCAGTGAGCTCTGCTGACCTCAACTCATACCCAGAGCCAACAGAGGGGAACCCATCCCAGTGGATACAAAGGTATGTGTAGTTCTTAGGATAGTAACTACAGGTACATTCCAAAGACCAACTGGGGACATGATGGGAGTCTCACAGGCGTCAGCATCCAGGGTACTCCACCATTTCCTGGATGTTATTCTACCACATGCCAGTGAGCACATTTATTTTTCCCTTACCCCTGAGGCGAGGGCCAGTAGTATGCAACACTTCTGCTGTTTAACACACTACCCTGAGGTACTGGGTGCCATAGATTGCACTCATGCACACATCAAGGCTACCACCCAATGAGGAGGGTAGAATCTACATCAACCGCAAGGGGTACCACTCAATCAACTGCCAGGTCGTGTGCAATGCCTTGGCATAATCATGAATGTGTGCGCTGGCAGTTATCACGACTCCCATATCTGGCAGGCATCACGGCTGTACCAAATGTTTGCTAGGGGGGACTTCCCACACAGCCATTTACTGGGGGATGCTGTCTATGCACTGGAACTGTGGATAATGACACCCATCAGAAATGCATGCACACCTACTGAAGAATGGTGTAATGAGGCACACGCACAAACTAGGAATATCATAGAATGTGTGTTTGCACTGCTGAAGTCACTGTTTCAGTGCCTTCATATATCTGGTGGAGCCCTGCAGTACTGTCCAGCCAGATGGGCGCACATGTTCACAGTATGTGCCATGCTACATAATATGATCATGTGGAAACAGCTGCAGCAGGATGAAGGGATACACAGCTCCCCCCCCCCACCAGTGCCTTAGTCCACACAGCCACACCCACAGGGGGACTCTGAGGAGGAAACCCCTGAAGGTGTCCCTGTAGGCAGATGTAGGCGTGCCCAGTATGCCTTGGCCAACGTATAGCACATGCACTTAGGGTCCTGGGACCAACACCTTACTCCAACTCGCATAGATGTTAGTAAAAATGATGCCAGCCCAGCCCACACAACCTGTACCTCACCATGTATTGGCCGTGAGCTGTGTACATCAGTGTCAGCCCCGAACTACAGGTCTGTCAACTGCTTCATTTGCAAGGTAAGTCACATAGCTAATCACCACTTGTAAGGGGTAATAGAATATGGCAGCATATGTATGGACTTGATGCATGTATGCAAGGGAATATAGCGGGCTACTGGACTGCTTCCAGAGCCACTTGGGACAACAAGTACTCTGTCCAATAGTATGTGCCCCATAATATTCACTAGGCCACATGGCTGGAAACCCCACTACATTATTCAAGGCAGATGCCAAACTGGGGTCACAGAACAGTAGCACAACTGTGTATGCCAGCAGAGCATGGGCTGGTCTTCCCCCACCCACAACTCATCAGTGTACCCATACAAGTGCTGTAGCAGTATGTCTGCAGTTGTACATCAGCAGACCACCCAGTTCCAGGGCTGTGATATAGAACCTGGCCATACATCCTATGTCGCACGTAACGCAGGGATGACAATGTATGTCTGTATGTTGTTGATTGTGTGATGAATGACACATTCCTGTCTGCAGCCTGTGTGGCTCAGTAGGCTAGAGACATTAGCATGGGTGGTGATGTTGATTGTTTGAATCTGGTAGTAGCCACATCTTTTGCATTTGAGGTAGTTGTATGGTGGAATTCCCACAGATTGTCATAACTCCTCAGTCTGTTACTGCAAGAAAGCTGGACAAAGCCAGAGTGAATGGGGGACAAAGGCTCAAACCTACAGACAGACACTATACATGATCTGAGTAACCTAGAAGGAGGCTATTATAACAGCAGGTTGCAACAGGTCAGATTAGCTGCAAGGTGTAAAGGCCATCACTTAAAAATCTCAGTAGTTACAACAGTTCAGTGATTGCATTTTATAGTATAGTACCGAAAACCACAAATGTATGAGGAACAGAGCAGGCAAAAGGGGGGAAATGCCGGACATTCTGCAAAAACATGTACAGGGAGAGGTATGCAAACTGTCACCCTGTGTGTACCACAGTCGCATCATATCTCTCAACCTCTTAGAGCAAGAAATCTGGCTAAAGCCATGAATAAATGTGGAACAAAGGGCCACAAATAGGGACAAGTTTTACTTATTGCTCCTACAAATGTAGAAAGTTGATGATGTGTATGGAGTCTGAAAGTCAAATGTCTGTCATTATTCATTGTCACTTTTCAATGCATTGCCAGAAAACCACAATGTTGTGTAGAACGGACCAAAAATATGATGCAGAAATCTGGACATTCTGTGAAGCTCTGTACAGTTGAGAGGTATGAGTCACATATTAAGGTCAGCAAACAGCCCGGAATGCCTTGGACAATACCAGGGAAGTGCTGTACTGTGGTAACAGGTGCAGCAGCCAATGGCCTGCAGCACACATAATCCCAGACTGGAGTACAGGTAGTTTTGGCCTGGAGTCACCTTGTAAGTACTGACAGTCACACTGGGCATACTCCTACACTTGGAGCCCAAGTCTGTCACCTGTTCTGCCCAAAGACTTGTGATGTGGAAATATGTCTGTACGTATATACAGCTATGTATACATATTTGTCTCTCCCTATCCCCCTTTTGCTTGAATAGTGTATCAGTATGTCGCACGTGTGTGTGTATGTATATGTGTATGTGTGTATATATATATATATATATATATATATATATATATATATATATACACATACATACACATACATACACATATATGTTATACAATGACACATAGACTCTCCACATATGTCTGCAGAACACATTTACATAATGTACACACAGACATCCCTGTTATACATATTTATATAGATATGTCTGGGGATGTATAAATGTCCACATGTACCCTGGAATGCTGGGGTTATCTGCGCCTACACATCACAAGAGTTGCTTGATGGAACTAGAGCAAGGCTGCAATAGTATATAATCCACTCACCTACATACTCCTATGCCTGTGTAATGTCACCTTGTAGACAAACACATGTGAGCAGATGGTGTAATGTACAATTGTTGCAACGCATGCCTTGGACAGGCCATATTGTCCCTGGCCACATGTCCATCTATCAAACACCACATATGGCCATACTGGTAACTGTACACACATAGCAGGGATATTACCAAGTATCCCATTCCTAAGTCACTAGATATAATAACAGTACCAGGCAGTATCATGGTGCTGGCCACACATGCTGTCTAACACAAGGCCACTTAGCATACTCCACAAGTATTGTGCCTCCATCCACATATATAACAGACATAACCTCTAGCATGTGCGATAAGTACTGTGAGCTGCAGTGTGTAATAGTAGATACGTAGGGGTTCTACTCACTTCATCCAACTTGTGTATGTGTGTAAATATATCTCCTTGCGGCACTGCAGACATGCCCATCTGGCTTATCTCTGTGCAATGGTTATGCATTTTAAGGCCCTGTGACTAGCTGCTGGCCTCAGCATTGGCCTCCTTTACAAGGCCTGCTGATGTCATCCAACTTAAGGGGGCTGGCTGACAGTCTGCTATCAGATAAATTCAGTGGCACATGAAAGGACTACTGTGAGCTGTAGTGTGTAATAGTAGACAGGTAAAGGTTCTAATCTCACATCAGCCAGTTGTAATCTCACATCAGCCAGTTGTGTGTGTGTATAAATATATCCCCTTACAGCAGTACGGACATGCACATATCGGCTATCTCTGTTCAGTGGTTATGCATTTTATGGGCATGTGGCTAGCAGCTGGCCTCTAAACTGCCCTCCTTCCCATAAGCATAACTGATGTCCGCCACCTTCTAGATTTGTATGTTCAATAAACCCAGGTGACATGGATCTAGGGTAGCAGACCTTTTCACAAAGTATGAATGCATGATTATGCTGACTTCCCCCATTGTCCCTGATGCACAGTTATACACACATGCACCTAGGGAGCCATGCATATATACTGCCTTACCTTGCTGACATCATATTTCTGGTGTGTCACCGTGACATTCTGTGGTGCTATATTGCCACCATGTGTCCATTGTTTAACCTCTCAGACTCCTGGAATGGACACATGCACAAGTACATGACACACTGTCATTCTGTAACACTACCACCAGTCTAATAACATGCAACAAAGATACACAAAGTTTGATGTGTAGCCATGACACATGCCATCATACAATACCTGTAGTGGTCCACAACAAGTGCCACGGCAAAACAATATTGCACTATACAAGTACATGTAAAGTAATATAGTCACCCAGTGCATCAGACACATATTTGCATTTCCTTGAATGGAAGGCAGGGATATGGCACAGGTATCATCACATGCACAGGGTGTGCTGTGAGGGTGCCAGAGGCCTATGCTGTGCCAAACAGGTGACAGCATGTGTGTGAGTCAGGAAGGGGTGTGGGTTACATGGACCATGGAGATGTGCCATGTGTCTCTATTGGTGGCCTGCATGCGACAGTGCTGTTTGAGTGTGTGTGTGTACAGTCAAGCCCAGTGCTAGCCCTACACATGTGTATGATGGACAACTATGGACCGTACATGGTAGACTGGACAGTTGTGGGTCTCTAGCGACAAACACGTGAACTGGCTTTGCCAGAAGTAGCACTGGCACCACCATGCCCTAGTACCTGACTGTGACTGCAAAGTGCTGTGGCTGTGTCCCCCATAAGACTGCCCAGGACCACATGCCCATGACCTGTCCCATTGTGGTGTGGACATCACACTTCCTTCTCTAGCGCTGTAGGTGCTGCCAGTGCAGGAGCATGACTGTGCATGGCCATGTGGACACAATGCATATGGTGTTCCTGACCTTCATCCATGTGTCCGATGCCCAACTCCAACTAGAAGTTACAGCACAGACATTGTGCGGTCAATTACAGACACTGTCTCAGCCCACCATCTATCCACTACAGCAGCGCACCAATCCAGGGTGTCCCCAATGTGGTGGAGGCAGTCACAGATTTCGGACTGTGCTGCATCCATAACCCTAAGCGTTCATCTGGTGTTGTTTTCAGAACATGCCTGGGCCTCCATGATGGACTGCAATATGCAGCGAGTAACCCATGATGTGACACTTGCAACAGGTGGTGGATGATCAGCAGGCCTCCTACGAGCACCCCTGTCAGTCTGCCTGTGAGGGACCTCGCCAACTCTCTGGCTATGGCCAGTGCCTACACTCACTGATGCCATAGTTGTCACACTGCCCTGTTCAATGTCACCACCCTCTGACTGTCAAATATCTGTGGCCTCTGGGAACAGGTATATGTGGACATACTGACTGTGTGCGGTGACAGTGGGGGCAAAAGAGCAATGTCAACCTCTGGTACAGATTCAGCCACTGACAACCCTGCCTGTGCCTCACTATGGCCACCATCAGCAGCAGCATTCAGTGACACACTTATCAGGTTGTGAGGGAGACCGACTACAATCCCCCCAGTCACCTATGTGAAGCAGTACATTACTATCTGCACTATTATGTATGGTAATTCACACAGACTCATACAGATGAGGATCCACAAGTGCATTATAAGTCTCACATCTCTGCTCCCATGCACAACAGACAAAGTCACAACAACATACACAGACAAGTCAGGCCCCTTATAACATGCACTTCAGCTGCATCCAGTTAACTATGCCAGTACAATACACCTGTAAGGTATGCAATATGACAGTGTATGTGATAGAACTAAACATAAAACCCAGTACACCTATATTGAGAATGATATCCAGAAGTAGCATCACTGCCTCAGGTATGTGCCATCTCCCTGTTATGTTTGAACAGGCATCTTGGAGTACTTGCCTCATGTATAGCAGGCTGCGTAGTCACTCATAACTGTAAGTGCAAACGTGTTAATGTTTGTACAGTTACACAGCCTATGCAGTGTAGTTAACTGTTCCAGAATGGAACATACAAATATCCTACTCTGGTTAAGCACAACAGTTGTACATAGGGCAAAATGGCAGCCCTTTATTAACTTAGAGTATATATGATCCTAACAACAACAGTATCACACTTTCCAGGTACAGGACCATGGACTTGGGCCACACCTGACAGACCTATGAAAAGGTGAGGGAGAGGTATTGTCAGCACCACCAACTGTTGCAGCAGTACAAGGTAATTTGTGCATATAACCACATGTACAGTAGCTACTGTCATAATTGCTATATTGGTGACATTCTGAGTATGTGTGCACAACTGAGCATAAAACACAACGCAATAAACTTTGAGCTTTGGCCGGCTAAGACCTACCTGCAATCAACTGGACGTATAAGTGAATTTAAGTAAATCTTTATCTGCACTTTTTACAAATAATACAGAATTTGAATTGATTTATTTGTGTTGCATTGAATACTATCTAGCTGGAAGTTGTGGCTCTGTTTTTTCAGTTAATGCTTGTTCGAATTTAGTGCTTGTTAGAATTCCTACATAGCCAGTGATAAGTGGGAGTAGTTTCACTTCACTGATTTTCGGTTTCTGCCTTATATAAGTGGTACATTTTGGATTATTTTCTGCTTAAACTCTGAGCTTTGGCCGGCTAAGACCTACCTGCAGTCAACTGGACGTATAAGTGAATTTAAGTAAATCTTTAGCTGCGCTTTTTTCAAATAATACAGCATTTAAATTTATTTATTTGTGTTGCATTGAATACTATCTAGCTGGAAGTTTTGGCTCTGTTTTTTTCAGTTACATCCTCACCCACCCTCCCTGCTTTTGTTTTGGTGTTAATCTTGGTAGCTTTGAAACTGCCCGCCCCTCTTGTAAATTTGCATTTGGATACTCCTCCTGGGCCCATCTCATTTGCTCACTCAAAAAAGAAAATTTGCACTTTATTCATCTGCTTTTACTGTATTTGTGTTTCTTCCTACTTTATTACTTTATTTTGCTTTTGCATCATCTTAAATGTACTCAGTTGTATTTATCACTGCTTGGTGTAAATATAATGCTAAGCCTTTTGGTTTAAGCACTTGGGCTTCAGACCAGTTGTTTTACGTTAAGAAGGTTTGTGGTCTGCACTGTTGTAGCAGGACAGGTAGCTTACATCGTTCTAAGTTGGGAACTGCTGATTGGAGGCTCAGTGTTTGTTATTCTAAAAGTGTATTAGTTCTGGTTTAAGCACTTGGGCTTCAGGCTAGTTATTTTACATTAAGAAGGTTTGTGGGCTGCACTCTTGTGGGAGGAGAGGCTGGACTCTGCCCTTCTGAGCTGGAGATTTCTGGTTAAAGGCTTATAGTGCCTGCATATTTGAACTGTTTCTTACTGAAATTGGTGCACCTTGTTTGCTGTAGCATAGACTAGATCCAAGCCTGCTGAATCTAGCTTTGTTTGTATAACTTGAGCACTAATCCAGGCCTTCTTAAAAGTATTCAGTTTTATTTATTACTGCTTGGTAGTAACCTGATTAAAGTGTAGCTATCATTCTAAGCCTTTTAGTTTAAGCACTTGGGCTTTAGACCAGTTGTTTTACATTAAGAAGGTTTGTGGTCTGCACTGTTGTGGCAGGACAGGTAGCTTACATCCTTCGAAGTTGGGAACTGCTGATTGAAGGCTCAGTAGCTGTTATTCTAAAAGTGTTTTAGTTCTGGTTTCAGTACTTGGGCTTCAGGCCAGTCATTTTACATTAAGAAGGTTTGTGGTCTGCACTCTTGTGGGAGGAGAGGCTGGAATCTGCCCTTCTGAGCTGGGAATTTCTGGTTAGAGGCTTATAGTGCCTGCATATTTGAACTGTTTCTTACTGAAATTGGTGTGCCTTGTTTGCTGTCGCATAAACTAGATTCAGGCCTGCTAAATCTAGCTTTGTTTGTATAACTTGAGCACTAATCCAGGCCTTCTTTTTAGGAGACGGTTCCACTGCACCCCAGTGGCAGAAGTGTGCAGTTAGAATTTATCTGATTGAAGACTACAGGAACAGGGCTCAGTTTTGAGATGTTTTTACTGGTTAATTGGGTAATTTGTTTAAAAGCTTTTTCTGATTGCTTGTAGTCATCTAAAGCTGTTTAAGTGTATTTTTTACGGTTTATAGTCATTTAAAGCTGTTTTAAGTGTATTTTTTATTGTTTTTACCTTATCTTTAAAAAAAAAATGTCATTGTTTCCCACCTTTCTAAGCTAGTATAGTCCAGTTTTCAGGCTAGTGCTGAATTCCGGGCTGTGTTACAAGTTTCTCAGTTGCCCATACCTTACTTGGATAGAAGGAGGTTTCTCTGTTCACCTATGAGAGAGGGAGCTTTGAGCAGCCATCTGTCCCTGGAGAAGTGGTTCCAGCCCAGAAGTTAGTAGTTTATAGGCCATTTTGGGCTAATTTATATCTCTTTCATTTCCCTGCTGTAAAAACCATGTTTGCATGGTTTTGCACATCCAGGCAGCACCGGTTAGCTAGGGCTAAATTATTCCCAGCTCCACCAAGTCTCCTCTTCAGTTTTTCCCTTGAAAGTAGATTAACTCTCAACCTAAGCACTTAAAAAGCATCATACAGTCCAGCACTTGCTCAGACCTAATAGCAGGCACTAATATACCCCGACACTCGATTGCCCTGCAGGGCAAGGCTCATTATTCACCCCTCACCAACCAAGCAGCTCACCCTACTATTTAGGCATGACCAAAGGGCAATTTCAGGTATACTCTCCAGTCCAACTGGTGAACCTGGGTATCCTGAGGCAATGTTACAACTGCCTCATGTACACAGACAACCCTCTCCTCCTACCACAAAACATTAACATATGCGAGAGATGCAGTTATATAGCTAAATTGGAGGCTAAGCTCTCTGCACCCAAGACTGGAACAGGCAGTCATGAGGAGAAGGTTAACACTTGCACCACACCTCCAGCCTCACATAGACATACTAAACCAGCACTGGCAAAAAATACACAAAATCGTATTCTGAGGCTATAAATAAAAACCTGCAAAAGTATCAGGGACCTCCAAAGCAGACACCCCAAAAAAAGTGCACCTCCCGTCACAAACCAGACAACAAATAAAACACAAAATCAGTGTGCCGCACAATCACAGCCCTTAAGGCAAAATAACATACCTAACACACTAGTAATAGGTGACTCTATAGTCAGGCAAACTTGATGTCCCACTCACTAGGCTGGACAAGGAGAAGGTTACTGTTAGCTGCCTGTCGGGAGCCAGAATCTGCCACATAACACAAGCACTCGGGTCATTCCAGAACAAGTACAAATATGACTCTGTCATTGTTCATGTTAGTGTGAATGACCTGAGACGTACCTCCCTGGACTACATGAAAAAAGACATGGAAGAGCTCTCTAATCATGTAGCCCAGGCGAGTATGACCCTGACTAGCATCCTGCCCTCACCAAGAATGATACCGCAGTATAAAGAAAAAATGATCAATTTCAACAATTGGCTAAGCTTCTGGTGTCATTCAAAGGGGATCCAGTGTCTGTCAGCCTGGTACAACATGCTCGACAAGCCTCATTGCTTCGTAAGAGATGGCTTGCACCTGTCACCCCTAGGCTTTCGAATACTGGCCAAGGCTCTTGCTGGCCCCCAAAGTGCCTTTTTGAGGCAAGGCTCAAAAGTCAAACCCACCTCCGTAAACAGCACAAATAAAAAAATGAGGGTTATGCTACTCAACGCCAGGAGTTTAAATCTCAAAATGCACGCACTCGAAGCACTCCTCAGTATGGAGAACGTTGACATCTGTGCAGTAACTGAAACCTGGTTCAAGGCTCCACAGAGCCACCCCAGCACTACCGGGCTACAACTCATACCACACATTTCGGCCACAGAACATGGACCGAAACACAAAAGGAGGGGGTGTATCCATATTCATCAAGGATACCTACACCTCCAGGTTAGTGGCGCAGCATGATACCTCTGAGATCATCCATGTGCAACTAATGTCGGGCAAATCTCCAATGCAAATTGTGGCCTGCTACAGATCATCCTCCATGACCCAGGACCACCACTCCGCCTTTCTGGAGACACTGGAAAATGTGAAGGTCCTATAAAACAACCTGATGTTGGGCGATTTCATTTACCCTACCGTTAACTGGGAAAACTACTCAAGTACAAACTCCCAGGTCCAGCACTTCCTGGAATTTATCAACTCAAATGCCCTGGATCCGCTGGTAAACTCCCCTACCAGAGGTGAAAACATATTGGACCTGGTCATCACCAACATGGGTGACAGGTGTTCTGCATCGGATATCAACCCATCACTGGTTAGATCAGACCATAAACTATTCACTCTGGATGTCCACACCACACCACCACCCTCAACCAATGAAATAAAACTTTTCTATAGCAAACTTCACCTTACTTAAGACAGAGGTGGTAAGTTTCACAGCCCCCACACTAAAGGATAACAGTGTTCAAGATACAGGAACCTTTACAAATGCACTCTATGAGCACCTACAAGGATGCATGGATCGTGCCATTCCTAGCAAAACCAAGACTCACTCCCCTAAGAGAAGGAAACCAGTCTGGTGGACCCCTTCCATAAACAGGCTGTACAATAGAAGGAGGAAACTAGTTCAGAAAAAAAGCAAATCCCAAGAAGGAAAGACATCCCTGATCAGTATCCATAAGAAACTAAGGTCCTTTATAAAATCATCCAAGGCTAACTTCGAAAGAAAAATAGCCAAGGATTCGAAAGATGACCACAAAGCCTTCGTTAGCTATGTCAAGAATCTAAGTGGCAACTCGCAGATATGCTCTGAGCTAGTGCAAAATAGCACAAAATATACTGAACCTACTAATATTGCCAACATCCTGGCAGGTAGATTCAGTGCAAACTTCACCCCCCTCTCACCCCTAAAAGGGCCCACAACAATACTGGAAAAGTGTAGTGTCCTGGAAATCACAGACGCACAGGTGAAAACAGCCCTTTCAAAAGCCAAAAGCACAGCATCAATGGGGCCAGATGGTGTCCCAGGCTACGTCTTGCACGAACTACAGAACAAACTAACCCCCCACCTAAACACACTGTTCAACCTCAGCCTCTACACAGGCTACGTGCCCATAGAATGGTGCACAACAACGGTTATTCCGCTCCACAAAGAAGGGGCCACAACTGACCCTGGTAACTATTGCCCCATAACTGAATAACCCAATTCAGATGGATGTGCACAGGAACACACTGCTCGTACACCAAGTATAAAAACAGAAGTTTAATAATTCCACACAGATCCAACGATACAGACCAGGTTAAGCGCTTTCAACCGTAATACACAGTCTTCCTCAGAACAGTTAATTCAAACCAAATAATCCATTTTATATCTTCCTTAATGGAATAATTGAATCACTTGTCTCAGTATCCCGCCAAAAATATTTAAAAACATACTCCCATACAACAACCATTGTATGTAAATTGCTGTTGAAAAACCTAATTCATACTGTATCATAATAAATATCAAAGGGGAGAATTTAATTTAAAATAGTTAATGACAACTAATGAAAGGGTGATACAACATACTGAACTTACAAGGCACATAATAAATTGATGTAGTACTAAATATTAAAACCTTCATCATGAAATATACCATAAAATGAAGTAAAATATAATGCTAAAGCAGCTGACTTACTGAATAAATCATTGTATCATAGGGGAGATGGCAGATAATCACAATAAAAAAGGTTTAATGCTAATAAAATCATTCAAACCCGGTTTACGGGTTGAATCAGTCAATATCTGCCATCTACTTTCCTTTAGGGCCAGTTCGTTTTTCCAGTTTCCACCAAAGGGGGAAATAGACACCTGATCAATAATACAAAAGTGGAAACTATGGTCACTACCTTTGTCTGCAATATGTCTATATAAGGCATTTTTGTTGTCACACTTTTGTATCCTATATTGATGTTCATACAGCCGTTTCTTCAGCTGCCTCTCTATTTTGCCTATATAGTGGGCGTTACATAGTTTGCAAAGCGCCACATAAACCACGCCCTTAGTTTCACAGTTTCCCTTCAGGCTTTTAATATAAGTGGCATTGATGTCATTCAGCCTAAAACCCTTGTCCTGATTCATATGTTTACATTGTTTGCACCTGCCACACTTAGTTGTCCCTCTATTGACTTCACTACTCTTGTTACCCTTGTTTATACTAGCCCTTTCCAACAGATTTTTTACATTGGGGGCAGTCTTATATACATATTTGGGGACTCTACCTAGAATCTCATCAGAATCCAAGGCTGCCAACGATTCCCAATGTCTTGCAAGGATGTCAGTGATAATATTGGTAAAAGGTGTGTACATAATACTCTTCCCTTGAATATATTCACATTATTGTTTACTTTCATCATATTATAATTTCCCAGAATGGGAGTGTATTTTAATCCCCATTGACTCTGTACTTGATTAGTCACCCAGAACTATCCTACCAGGATATCCACGATCCAGAAATAACTGTTTAAGTGTAGTAAGTTCTAACATCATGGTGTCCCTGGTGGAGCACATCCTAGCTACTCTTATACTTTGACCTTTAAGGATGTTCTTGAAAACATGGGGGGGATGATTGCTGGTATAGTGAATGTAGTCATTTGAAAAAGTGGGCTTCCTGTAAACTCTAGAAATGAAACCCTCAGAATTGTGACTAATAAGTGTGTCTAAAAATGATATTTCTGTGCAATGATGGCTGTGAGTGAATGTAAGGAAATCTGTGGTTGAGTTGAGATATGTCATGAATTCATCCAACCTAGCCACCGATGCATTCCAAAGAATGAAGATGTCGTCAAGGTAGCGTGCATAATATGAAATATCTGGATCAAACTGGCTGTTGAACACAAATCTCGACTCCCATTCGAGCATGACCAGGGCATGCATGGCGCAGTCAGCCCCCATGGCAACTCCCTTGGTCAGTCTAAAGAATTCTCCCTGAAATTCCACAAAATTGTAGTCCAAAACCAGTCCCATCAGGTCACAGATCAAATTAATCTTGTCCCATGTAAAACCTGAGTGTTTTCGTAGACTACTGGCGAAAAATTCCAATCCTTGCTCTTTGGGGATACTAGAAAACAAATCCTTGATGTCAATAGTAAGATATATGGTGTGTATCTTCCATTTGTCCCTAGTTAGATCCCCCAAAAATCTCCACGAGTCTTTCATTAGGTGGGGAATGGAATCGTAAATATTCTTGAGCCATCGGTCAATCAACTGACCTATCTTGAAAGTCTTGCGGGGTTCTCTAAACATTTGTGGATCTTAGGTATCCCTACCATCTTAGCCAAGATGGGATAATCGGTCTTCAAGAAAGTATAGGTGTCATTGGTTATCCTGTTGTCTATCAGATATTCCTCCAGACACAAGTCAATCCTTTTGTGTCCAATAGAAATTTGATTCAAAGATATACTCTCATAGTTACCCGAAGGTTATGTATAAGTATACTCGTGGTGTAAAACCCCACATCCCTTATCAGGCTTCATGATTCTGATGTCTCTGTTACACATGAACTTTTTTAAACATTCCCTCTCAATGTGTGGTAAGTTGTCATCATATTTGATCCTATCCTTTTTGATGTTCCTGTGTAAATAGTAAATATCATTACATACCATTTTTTCAAAGTTGGATATAATAGGATTGCTTACCGGAATGTAAGTACTTCTTTTCTTAAGATCAGTACCCGCTATACCAATCGCATTGCTAGCCTGATTAGGGTTGGTGTCAGTCTGTTTGTCGAATAAAACTGCTAGGTTAAGCCGTCTACAATACATCTTCACCTCCATGATGTCCACTAAATTCATTCCAGTCATGGGAATGTACTTCATCCCCTTACTCAATAGTTTAACAAAAGCAGTGTCAATTTCAATATCTGTATAGTTGTATACTTTATACCCTTCACTCACAATAATCGTGGGACGTAGGTGGTCTATACTAGTGGAGGTGCGAGAATTATCAGAAGTACCCCCCGCCCCTAAAATCTCCTGGTAGTTTGAGATTAAACTGTCCTCCACACTAACTTAGTTAGAAATACTGTCGTGAGAATGTGTAGGTATAGTTGACAATAAACCATGGGACGAGCTCACATACAAGTGTTGGGGGTATCCTGAAGTGGTGACAGAATGGTTCACCTGTTTATTCATCAGGGCCTCAGATAATTTCTCACTGGTGGACACCATCCCGCCTACAGAAGTGTCTAGCTGCTTTGCCTGTTCCTTCATTGTTGCCTCTGGTAATTTCTTGCTGGATAAAACCTCCCCCTCTGAAAATTTTCTTCTCCAAATCCACTTTTAGAATATTTCCTTCTATGAAATTGCATAAAATGATTGGTGCCCACATTCCTGTTGGCCGGCCAAATGTAAACTCTGTTGTTTTTGTAGGAATCTAAATCACGTAGGATTTTGTTCTCTTTTCTCTCAACAATAATTATTTTATGATGATGGCCACAGTGTATTGTTTCTTTCGTATAATCCTCCAATAGTCAAAATCGAATGATTGATAATGGTGGAATTCTTTAATTAATCTAACAAGCTTTTCATCATTACATTTAATCAACAATTTAATGTAAGCTACACCAAAGTCATCAAATAATTCATTAAATGCACACATTGTATCTGTCCCATAATCTATACCCAAAGGAAGTTTAAAAAATCTTAAACCCGAATAATGACATTAAGTTGATGACAACTTACCACACATTGAGAGGGAATGTTTAAAAAAGTTCATGTGTAACAGAGACATCAGAATCATGAAGCCTGATAAGGGAGGTGGGGCCGTTGTTTTACACAGTAGTATAACGACCGTTATACACAACCTTCTTCTACGAGTCGGGTAACTATGAGAGTATATCTTTGAATCAAATTTCTATTGGACACAAAAGGATTGACTTGTGTCTGGAGGAATATCTGATAGACAACAGGATAACCAATGACACCTATACTTTCTTGAAGACCGATTATCCCATCTTGGCTAAGATGGTAGGGATACCTAAGATCCACAAATGTTTAGAGAACCCCAAGACTTTCAAGATAGGTCAGTTGATTGTCCGATGGCTCAAGAATATATTCCATTCCCCACCTAATGAGGGGATCTAACTAGGGACAAATGGAAGATACACACCATATATCTTACTATTGACATCAATGATTTGTTTTCTAGTATCCCCAAAGAGCAAGGTTTTACATGGGACAAGATTAATTTGATCTGTGACATGATGGGACTGGTTTTGGACTACAATTTTGTGGAATTTCAGGGAGAATTCTTTAGACAGACCAAGTTTGAGTGGGGGGAAACTTGCCCCCATGTAACGCTTAACCTGGTCATGCTGATTTGTGTTCAACAGCCAGTTTGATCCAGATATTTCATATTAGACATCTTCATTCTTTGGATGCATCGGTGGCTAGGTTGGATGAATTCATGACATATCTCAACTCAACCACAGATTTCCTTACATTCACTCACAGCCATCATTGCACAGAAATATCATTTTAACTTATTAGTCACAATTCTACACCACTTATTAGTCACAATTTGAGGGTTTCATTTCTAGAGTTTACAGGAAGCCCACTTTTCAAATGACTATATTCACTATCATCCCCATGTTTTCAAGAACATCCTTAAAGGTCAAAGTATAAGAGTAGCTAGGATGTGCTCCACCAGGGACACCATGATGTTAGAACTTACTACACTTAAACAGTTATTTCTGGATCGTGGATATCCTGGTAGAGGTGACTAATCAAGTACAGAGTCAATGGGGATTAAAATACACTCCCATTCTGGGAAATTATAATATGATGAAAGTAAACAATAATGTGAATATATTCAAGGGAAGAGTATGCGTCCTTATGTACACACCTTTTACCAATATTATCACTGACATCCTTGCAAGACATTGGGAATCGGCAGCAGCCTTGGATTCTGATGAGATTCTAGGTAGAGTCCCCAAATATGTATATAAGACTGCCCCAATGTAAAAATCTGTTGGAAAGGGCTAGTATAAACAAGGGTAACAAGAGTAGTGAAGTCAATAGAGGGACAACTAAGTGTGGCAGGTGCAAACAATGTAAACATATTAATCAGGACAAGGGTTTTAGGCTGAATGACATCAATGCCACTTATATTAAAAGCCTGAAGGGAAACTGTGAAACTAACTATATAGGCAAAACAGAGAGGCAGCTGAAGATATATGAACATCAATATAGGATACAAAAGTGTGACAACAAAAATGCCTTATATAGACATATTGCAGACAAAGGTAGTGACCATAGTTTCCACTTTTGTATTATTGATCAGGTGTCTATTTCCCCCTTTGGTGGAAACTGGAAAAACGAACTGGCCCTAAAGGAAAGTAGATGGCAGATATTGACTGATTCAACCCGTAACCCGGGTTTGAATGATTTTACAATGATTTATTCAGTAAGTCAGCTGCTTTAGCATTATATTTTACTTCATTTTATGGTAAATTTCATGATGAAGGTTTTAATATTTAGTACTACATCAATTTATTATGTGCCTTGTAAGTTCAGTATGTTGTATCACCCTTTCATTAGTTGTCATTAACTATTTTAAATTAAATTCTCCCCTTTGATATTTATTATGATACAGTATGAATTAGGTTTTTCAACAGCAATTTACATACAATGGTTGTTGTATGGGAATATGTTTTTAAATATTTTTGGCGGGATACTGAGACAAGTGATTCAATTATTCCATATCTGTGTGGAATTATTAAACTTCTGTTTTTATACGCAGTGTGTTCCTGTGCACATCCATCTGAATTGGGTTATTCAGTTGTTGGAACTTTTCTCTGTTCTTTGGTTTTACTATTGCCCCATAAGCCTGACTAGCCTGGTCTGCAAAGCTATGGAGCGGATCATCATGGAACTCATTAACAAAGACATTGGGAACCTCCAGACACTTGACCCGACCCAGTTCAGCTTTGTTAAGGGCAGATCATACCTACTAAACCTGGTTGACTTCTTTGAGACAGTCGCCAAGGCCAATGATGAGGGAAAGGTGGTTCACAGAGCCTACCTTGACCTCGCCAAGGCTTTTGACACCATTCCCCACTCGGGAATTATAGAAAAACTCACCAGCCTGAACATAAACCCCTACGTCACGAGATGAGTTTCCAACTGGTTTACAGACAAAAACTCACACGGTAAGAATAGCGGGCTCCAGGTCGGACTCTAAACCAGTCACAAGTGGTATCCCACAAGGCTCGGTCCTGGGACTCCTACTGTTCAGCATATACTTCTCAGAAGTACAGGCAAACACAGGAGGACTATGGCTAACCAAGTTCTCCGATGACTGCAAACTGGGAGCCATAATTGACTCTCCAGTTGACACGGACATTCTCCAAAAGGGCTTTACTGAGACGAACACCAGGTATCAAAGTCATGGTCTAAAGCTAAATGCCAAAAAATGCAGTCATCCCATTTGGGAAAAACAAAACACCCATGAATTACCAAATAAGTGGCAGCCCCCTTAATACAGAAGAGGTAATAAGAGATCTGAGGACCCAGGTAGATAGTAATCTCTCCTTTGATAATCATATTGCCAAAGTAGCTAGGAAATCTTTCTATGTAGCCCATCTAATTACTAAAGGGTTTGCATCTAGAAATAAAACGGGTATAGTGCCCCTCTACTCATCACTCATCAGACCCATCATAGAGTACAATGCCCCATTTGGGATGCACCTCACGAGACACTTCCATCCGCTGGAAAGACCACAAAAGTACCTCACCAAGAGGATTACTGGCCTCAAACATATGTCCTATGCAGCCCGACTGGAAAAACTCTGGCTGCACTCAGTGGCATATCGCTTATTCAGAGGTGATCTCTGCCTGACTTACAAAGCCATGTCCAACTCAGAATTGATGGATTTCTTTAGGTGGAGCATGTCCAAGTCACTGTGAGCCACTTGCTCTAGTGAGCTAAACCTCGCCACAACAATAAATAGAACATGCTGGAGGGATAGATTCCTGTCACAGAGATTCCCCATGCTTTGGAACAAAATTCCTAACTACATTAGGCAGAGCCCCTCAGTAACACTGTTCAAGAGAAACCTTGATGAGTGGATGGGTAACAGAAAATACACCACTGGGATCACTTCATTGGCTCTTCTTGACAGAGGCTCAGTTAATTAATCAATGGGGCTGCGAAAGCTGACACACTCTGGCTAGGCTTATAAATGCCCTTGGGCAGATAGCCTAGTTCCTGCCTATAATGCAGATAGACCTGACACCCGTGTACTGGTATGTACAGCCTGCCACAGTGACTGACACAGTATTACACTGGTGAACACAGTAAGCTTACCTGGATGCTCCTGTCCTGTGGGCACTGTGGCATCCACCTCCACAGTGAATGGCATGATGGATGCCTAGGAGCTGTTGGTTGTTCCTAGGTTCGCCAGGAATTCCATTGTGGCCGAAAGTCATTATTCCATCGCAGGCCCTCCACCAGTGGTGGCATGATCCCTGGCAACAGTAGCTGCCCTTTGTCTTGCAGCATGCACCATATCTGTGGCCTGGTGTCGGACCTGCTCATAGGTTCTGTCCAGTTGGCCAGTCTGATTGACAGCCCGCACAAGGTCTGCCCACAGTGCTGCCCACTGTTCCCAATTGTACCTAACCCTGGACAGCAAGATCTGATGGTGGTGTGTCAGTCCATCCAATATAATGTCATTATTCGCAGTTGAGAAGGGTGCATGTCTCTTGCAGTACATGGTTCCTGAAAGACAACAAGAAGGGAACACATTACAGGACCAGATATGTGGCCGTCCTATAATGGTCTGCACTATCCACTGCTCCCTCACACGTCATACCCACAGTCTGGCAACACTCTGCATGTGTGGGTATCACCAAGGTAGTAGCAATACTATGGTATGTCCATGTGTGCTGTGACAGATTCTGCTGTATGTTCCTACACCCATTACTGCAGTCTACTGTGATGAGTCCCCTATGGGCAAACTCCCACTAATATGTCAAGCAGCCTCTGTCAGACAAATAGCAGTGTGCGATTACAGCAACTCTATGGGGACAGTCCAACAACATCAGTGTGCCACAATGACAGGCAGCAATCCAAACCTGCTGTAGTATATGTTTCCTGTAGGCATCATGCCTCTCATCTGTACAGATGTTTGCAGACTGTCAAGATGTTTGCTTATAATCGTGGTCATTTTCACAAAAACTTGTGGATTTCTGACAAATGGTTGGCCAATCATTGATGGCCATCAGAAAATAAAGACAGGCATCTGAATGTCACACATCATACCCTTCACAACACAGTTATGCTACATTTATATCAATGTAGTTTATTCACGTTCATACTTTGTACAAGCAATGCATAAACATTGTCATTGTGTTTGGGCCTTTGTACCCCCATTAATTATGGCTTTATCCTGAGTTCTTGCTGTAGGAGGTTGACAGGTATGTTAGGCATAGCTCTCAACCAAACAGGGACTTGGCAAGAGTACATCAGGGACAGTTTTATGTTAGAACTAATTATGTGAGACATAGAATGAGAGGAGGTGAATTACAGTACATCGTTTGACAGTACAGGGGTGTACACCCTCCCTTATTGTCACTATGTACTATGTGTAATCCACTAGCTTTCCTACAACAGCTGACAGTCGTAGGTGTGAATGACAGGGACAGAGCTAAGATGTGATTAACATCGGGGGCAGTTGAGAGGCATGCGTGTAGGTGTAGGACAGCAGAGTATCAATGACATGTCATCACCATAGATCTAAGACAGGTTTATTGCTGTCACAGCATGACCAGCAGTTCCTATTGGGTGACTGCAGCCCCTCCGCTCCCAGGTGGAGGCTGGCCCCCATCCCCTGAGGTGGTTCCACCTGAAACTGCAGGTTGTGCAGTGGCAGTGGAGGGGGCACCACCAGCCTGGGTCCCAGACGTGCTAGGATCCGGTGCCAATGACAGTTGAGGCAAGGTAGGTGGATCACCGGGAGCCGGCCTAGCCTGACATGCTGTGGTGATGGAGGTATGGCAGTAAGTATAGGTTAGTTATGAACAAAACATAGTAATAAAAGCATTCCAGAAAAGTGGAAATAACCCAGTTACATATCTGCATATTATGTGAAACACGACAGAACAGTCAGTATGTTTACATCATGCCAGTAACCGATATGTTAATATACAACCATTATAATGCATAACAGTAATAATACACATGCCTTAAAATACAGTTAATTTAATAATATATGTTAATGGTAAACCATAACCAATGGATAGCAATAATAAATAAATGAAGGTAAGGGGTGGGGCGAGAGAGAAAAACAGTCCATTAGTACCATTATAGGCTATTTACTTGACAACAGTACTGCTATCTACTCTATGGGTCTGTTCTTTCTTTGTGCACAAGTCCCCTATAGCTGCTGTAGCATATACATACCTCTCAAGCTATTCACATGGGATAGTATGGGCCAAGGCAGTAACAACTGCAGGTACACAATTACGCAGAACACTTGCACATCAGGTAGACCTATATGACTACCAAGGTGTACTATGGGCTGATGTAGTGACACTTTGCAATTTAGGCAACCATTCTGATGGTAATCCTGTGACAAACAGACTAAGCACTTCTAATTACATTACGTGACAGTGTGGCAACTGAGAGACATGTATGTGTACAGTACAGAAACTAAACTGTCATGCCTTGCTTGGCTGGCATTGGGCTAGAACCCAATAGCAGTGACTGCAGAGGACATCTGCATGGAATGTATAAATTGGCTGCAGCAACTTTGAACAGATATTCCAGGCATACAGCCATAGCAAGATTACACATTCTATTTATTTCATTGTATGTTATTATTATATGTATTTATTTTATGTCATACTGTGCTTTCAGATTCTTGCTAATGGTTTAAACAGTCTGTGAAATCTAAACACACGATTATTTACTCATAATATGGAGTATGTCACCCATTTACCTGTAGTTTCTGTGGAGAGAGAATCTGAAAACATTGTGACTGAAACTGTAATATTTAATGGCACCTAGTACTGGATTTGAACCATGCTCTCTGTGTGGTAAAATGTACAACAGACAGAGCATTTAACAAGCTGAGCTACTGCATCACTGCTGACCACAGACTGATATTTGCCTAGAGCTCGCCTGGAACCAATATATGACCTGGTAGTACTACAATTTTATACTGGGCTGCAGTGACAGTAGAACACACATGCATGACATACAAGCATGGCAGAGATAGTAGGTAATCTATACATTAGTATATAGAATGCAGGTGTAAACAATATATTGTTATTGGTTTGAAATATCTGTGAAGTCAACAAACAATATCAGATCATAGAGTGGGCTACCTCACCCATATACCTTGCTTACCTGCTGTTTATGGATGGCAGAACATTATGTGAACAATATTAGCCTTGAAACAGCCTTGAACAGTACTGTATGTGTTAAATAAGATGTATGGCAGCCATTACATTTGCATTCTAAAGCCATTACACTGTTCTACTTGACTGCAGCACCTTACCTTACAGCCTGGATGCATACAGTTGTACTGCAAAGGTTAAAACAAGGAAATCCTGATGTACACAATTTACCTTGGTGTTATTGGTAATGGTTCATGTGTTATTGCAGAATAGTTGCTTTTATTCATTATTCATTTTTGAAACATAGCTGTAATTCCACACTTATCGCAGTACAGACTTTATTGTATATACTTTAATGTGATGTCTGGTACTGTTTCGAGGTTTTATTGGACAACAGTTGTCATTATTCAGGTTTTGCAATACAGGTCTACTTCCACAGCTATTGCAGTACAGACTTTACTGTATACACTTTAAGGTAGGTAATACTATTGTTTCATGTTTTTATTGCACTACAGTTGGCATTATTCATTTTTTGCACTACAGCTCTAAGTCCACATTTATTGCAATACAAACTTTATTGAACAGAATTTATTGCAGTTAATGCTTTACTCTTTCTTGCTTATGTCACTGCAGTTAGCATAATACATCTGTACTCACCACACTCATGGCGCAACCTGGCCAAGCACCCGGCATGCGCCTCGAGGTTGCGAGCTCTCTCCTCTGCAGCTGTTGGGAGAGAAGCACACCATTATGCATACCAGACATTCAGATTAAATATTGGTGGTACAGAGGTAAAAGTACTTACATGTGGGACATTCCCCTGTCCGAACTTCTAGCACCCAGGTGTCCAAGAGATCCCACTTATATTTCTTCAGGTCTTCATAGTGGTGATGACACTGCTCACCTGTACAGGAGATACCATTTGCACTGATGAGTTCCCTTGCCAGCTGGTCCCAGGTCTCTGCCTTGCACACTGAGCTCTAGTAACCTCCCTGCAGAAGCCTGCCTTCATGGTTTTTTACAAGGAGTCCGACCTTGACCCTGGACTCCAGGATGCCCCAGTGCTGCACCCGAAAGTGCGAACCCTCACCAGTGCCTGCCATAGTATCTTTCAGAGGCAGAACTCCAACAGATTATGCTTTATTCCCCACTATTGGGCTTAATATAGCCTGTTTTCCCACTCTTACATGCCATTGGGCAACATTTAAAAATGCAGCGCTTCGTTTAGCAGCTCGCAAACCAGCACAGCTGAGATGAGCAGTGCAAAAACCCAAAGACCCATATGCTTAGCAGTGCACAAACCAGTCAAGCAGTGCTGAGCAGTGCATAAACATTTTCAGTCATTATTGTGTTTATGTGGTGCTTAGCAGGGCTTTGCAGGTCTTTGCAGTGGTTAGCGTAGCACATCTGGCCAGAATATTAAAGTAATTGCCATAATTTGCTTTTCGTAAATAAATGCTTATTTTCACTTCCGTGTATTCAAACCTTGCACATACTTCTCTTGAGGCAGTACTTCTATCCATTTAGCTATGAGGATATGTGGAATTCTGCTATAACTTTACATATACCTCTGAGCTACCTATAAATACTGATGAGCACTGTGTCATGCAAAGCCACTCAGCTTTGCTTAAACATGACTTTTAAATAAATAATTAATTGCATCTGGTTTCTGTTTTTAGATATCTGGCAAGTGTTTCAGTGCTGCTTAGCATTGCTGCGCATTAAACCATGCAAATGTCTTTTTTTTTTTTTTTTTTTAAAAAGCAAAAGAATCTTAAAACAATAAAAGAAACATTTACATGATACACTTGGACAGTGCAGGGAGTGTCTTACTCATCTGCGGACACAGTTCACACTGCACTGCCTACACTGATTCCATAACTGTGTTCCATGGCTATCCCTTGGCAATGTGCCATGATTAATATGCATGGCATGTTGCCGAGGGGGAACCGTCTACACGGGCAAGGTAACATTTCATGTAGGCTCTACACTGTGCCTAAATGGATTTTATTAAATCCTGGGGTAAGTCTACCACTGGATTTAGGCAGTGCCAAGAGTGCGGTAGAAAAATGCCCAACTCTGACAGGTACAGTTTCTGTGTTTATTGTTTGGGCGCCCTCATTTGGATTTAGAGTGCTCTATCTGCCAGGGCTTCAGTTCTAGGGCACTGTTAGAATGTTCCAGTAAACTCATGCTTAAAGGGCTTCTGAAAGCCCCCTTTGAAGAAGCTTTGTCCAAGGCTGTTTAGCCACTTCAAGACTTTGGTTCCAAAGCCAATTATTCAGTGTCAATGTCTCCATCGGCGCCAACATCTATAAAACATAAGTACCCATCCGTTGGTTCCTGTTCGGAACCGAAACCACAGGATCCGAAACTCATGGAATGGACTGATTCCTCAGCACCAACCACTCTTCGGTGCCATTGACACTGGCTACAGCACCGGCACTGGTAACAACACTGACATCAACACTGGCTTCCTTCGTTTCCACATTGGTACCGACATCTCATACTGCTCCACGGGTTATACCTTCTACTTTGGTGATGAAGACTGAAACTTTCTACTCACCCAGGACGAGATATTCCCCATCTGTTGACCCTTTCTTGGGTCAACTCCCTAGCCCATTTTTAGAAAGGCAAGAATCTCCCTCCGGATTGTCCGTTTGCTCCTCCAGGAGTCTTTCTGAAGTAGACATAGTGAGGTTGTTGGATCAGCTTTTGACAACTAGGGGTCTTCCTCCATCTTCTCAGCCACCTCTCCTTCCTGGAGCAGGAGAGTATTCCCCCAGCACTCCGACATATACTCCTTCTCTGACCTCTGTGCAGGCATTAGAGTTGTCAATTCTGAACATACAGGTTCCTGTGGCCCTGGCACCGACAACATCCTTGTCTTCAGTTCTGGGAACAGCTCTGACTCTTTTGGTGCCTTCAGAACCAGTGGGTTCTCGGGATCATGCCTCTGTCATCGGGTCTGGGGGTTTGAGTCGACTTCTGGTTTTATTCAGATCGTCCTTACCTCTTTGAACTATGACAGCGGGGGTCTTTAGCTCCTGTCTTGGAGGTGGATCTGTCAGGGGGTAGGATGTGACCCCTGTTCACAGTTTTTCTCGGTTAAGGGCTCCCATCCCTTGTCAGGGGGCCCTGCCTTTCAAGCTATAGAGAAGGCTTTGGCCACCCAAGTTCCCAGGTGGCTGCTGTGTTACCAGAGTCTCACCTCATGACCGTTGCTTACCCGGAGCTTCCACCAACCTCTGTGCTCGGACTGCAAGCTCCAAGGATGCAAGAGATTCCATCTGTCATCCTCTCTTCTGAGTCCTCTTCAGATATTCCCACTGAAGAGCCCCCTCAGAAGAAGCTGTGTAAGAGGAAACATCTGGACTCCCCTGAAGAGTCAATCAACTAGGATATGGATTTCGATGATGGGGCGGGTTCCCCCCATTCACCCCCTGAAAATGTCTCCTTTGGAGACATTCTAGAGATCCTTAAACAGAGGAGTAAATGGAAGCCCAAAGACCCTACCTTCTGAAGTGTCTGTGTACTTGCAAGCCTTCAGAGCTCACCTATCTACTTCCTGGGTGACTCCTTCCACTGACATTAAGTTGATCACTCAGTGGACTTGGAAGGCCCCTAATGCAATAGAACCAATTTCCCATAGACCAGATAAAATACTCTCTGCTCCTGAGGGCCACCAGCTCTGGGTGAAAGGATTAGCAGTAGATGCCATGGCGGTAGCGGCCGCCACCAAAAAGGAACTAGCTGAGGAAAGTGCCTCTGTTCATCCCCCTAACCAGGAGTCTAGAGCAGTGGACAGATTTGGAAAGCGGGTTTATCCATCTACGACCTTCACCCTTAGGTCCATGAATTTCATGGCACATTTCAGTAGGCTGCAGAGGGATCACATCAAGGAGCTTTTGGATACCCTAGCAATTACCCTCCCAGTTAGCTACCCTGCAGTCTATTTCTAATTTGTCCATGAGACTCATTGCACATACAGCTGAAGGGATGACCAGGTCAGCCGGTTCAGGTGTTGCAATTCGATGACATGCTTGGATGCTTTTGTGTGAGTTTGTAGAGCCATTCCAGTCTTCCTTCGTCAATGCTCCTTTTGACGGATCTTCTTTGTTTGGCCCCAAAGTTAAAGAAACTGTAGCCAGGTGTGAGAAAGATGGAAAGACCCTGTCTGCAGTGGGCATACGTTTTTCTGCCCCCAAAGTTAAGAAACTGTAGCCAGCTGTGAGAAGGATGGAAAAGACCCTGTCTGCAGTGGGCATATGTTTTTCTGCCCCCCAATGATCCTATTCTAGGAATCAGAGGAGTGGGAGGATGTGGTTCAAAAATTCCCAGTGGCCTTTCCAGGACACATGGTGGAGACTCCCCTCAGGGCAGAGGGGGGAGCTCTAATGGAAGATGCTGTCCTAGAGGCAGGAGTGGATCACAGAATCAGGGTTCCAGAGATTCCTTCTCTGGCCAAACCTACCATCTCTCCTGAAAGGGGGTCTGATTGCTTAACCTCTGTAAGCAGTCGGGCAAAGATTTTCTTTGCACCCAACAGCCTGGTGAGAAATAACCACAGATGCCTGGGTGCTGAGAATTATTACCAGAGGTTACCATATTCCCTTCATTCTTTATCCAAGAAATCAAACAAGATTCCCCGATGTTCCACCCAATCAGAGGACCAAACAGCCTTAGAAATACAAAAGCTGCTAAAAAATAAAAAAGAGTCATCCAAGAAGTCCCACCAAACCAGATAAGATACAGATTTTACTCAAGGTTATTTTTAGTGCCAAAAAAGTCAGGGGACTGGAGACCAATTCTGGATCTCCACATTCTAAACAAATTTGTTCAACATTCCAAATTCCAGATGGTCATGGTTTAGTCAATATTTCCCTTTCTAGAGGAAAATGATTAGATGTGCTCAATAGACCTTCAAGATGCGTATTGCCACGTAAAGATAGACAAACTCTCAAGAAGGTTTCTGCACTTTCAGCCAGGAGCCAGTCACTTTCAGTTCAGAGCGCTGCCCTTTGGTCTCACCACAACCCCCAGAGTGTTCAAGTGTGTGACAGCAGTAACCGCTCACTTGAGACTGCACGGATTCTGGGTGTTTCCAGATCTAAATGACTGGTTCATCACCACCCCCACCAGACATCTACTGCTTCAGACAATGGAATTTACTCTATGGTTGTTCCTCCATCTTCACATCATGGTCAATCCATACGAAATCTCAACTGACTGCTTGTCAGGATATGGAATTCATAGGAGCTCATTTAAACATCCTTTCATGTGTAGCCTCCCTCCCCTTCACAGATTACAGAAGATAAAGTCCCAAGTACATTCTATCCTATACACAAAGTACTAGCCTTCCTGGTGCTTCAGGCTTTGCGGTCCATGGCAGCAGCTATCACTCTGGTCTTGCGAGATTCCACATGGGATTACTGCAATAGCTTCTTGCGAATCAATGGTCTATTCTAACCCATCCAGTGAAGTACCTCATTTTTATCACCAGTCACTGCAAAAAGGACCTATCCTGGTGAATGGAATCTGAAGAAATTATTTTGGGCCGCCCCTTTGTCCCTCCTCAACCAAAGGCCATAGTGACCCCAGATGCTTCCCAAATGGGGTGGGTGGGACTTTATCTGGGAAAGACAGAACAAACCACTTGGTCCCTGATCCAATCTGCATATCAACATCCTGGAGTTAAGGACAGTGCTGTTAGCATTGCAGGCATTTCAATCTGTCCTCCCTCAAGGAATAATTGCTGTCCAGTCAGACAACATGTCCGTAGTCTGGTACATCAGCAAACAAGGGGGAACCAAATCCTACCCCCTGTGTCGAGAAGCCCTCAGAATGTGGCAATGAGCGATTGCCTCCAACCACTTTCTGATAGCAATGTGCATCCTGGGGAGTTCAAACGTGATAGACAAACTAAGCAGATGCATTCTACTACCTCACGAGCGGTCTCTCAATCCCGATATAGTGAAGAAGAGCTTTTGTTACTGGGGCCAGCCTTGCTATGACCTTTTTGCATCACCCCAAAACAAGTGCAGAACCTAATTTGCCTTAATACCCCCTTAAGGCAGGTCCCCGAGAGATGCTCTTCCCCTTGATTGGCACCCAGGTCTCCTGTATGCCTTCCCTCCTTTCCCCAAGTCCCCGAGAGATGCTCTTCCCCTTGATTGGCACCCAGGTCTCCTGTATGCCTTCCCTTCTTTCCCCTAATCTGCTCTTTCTCAAGAAAGCTGCCAGGTTGAGAAGTAGTGATCCTCATTGCACCCTATTGGACTCACCGAATTTGTTTTCCCTTCCTATGGCCTTATCTAGTTCACTGCCCATGGATTCTGGACCCCATTCCAGACTTTATCACCCTCAGGGACTGGTGCATCGTGGTCTTCAAAGTCTCAAGCTAACCACTTGGTTCCTCCAATTCTGATAGTCACCAGGCATAATGATATACTATCCCTGATGTGAAAAATTTTGCTGGCATCGCATAAACCATCCACCAGGAAACTCTGCCTCAGTGAGTGGAAGAGATTTTCAATCTGGGCTTGTGATAATGGTCTAGACCCTTTTTCAGCTCCTCTGGAAAAAGTTTTAGAATTTCAGGCCATCCTTTTTGCTAAAGGAGCTTCCGCGGTTAGTCATGCTAGTTGCCATCTCTAATTTCCATAATGGCTTCGGAGACCTCCCTTTAACTTCACATAGACTATGTAAGGTCATCCTTAAGGGAATGACTCAGTTAAAGCCTCCTTTTAAAGATTCTGCAATCACTGGTATTTGAACCAACATGTATCTTAAAGTTTCTTTCTTGGAAAACATTTCTCATAGCTATGACCTCTCCAAGAAAAGTGAATTGCAGGCCTTATGTTCAAAACCCCCTTACTTCCTTTTCCAAAAGGATAGCGTTACACTCAGAACCAATCCATCCTGTCTTCCAAAGGAGGTATCAAAGTCCAACATTAATCAATCCATAGATGTGCCTGTTTTCTTTCCCAGTTTTTCCAACAAAGGAGAATATTGCCTTCACTTGTTGGATGTTCACAGACAATTATGTTTCTATCTCAGCAGAACAAAATAATTTAGGAAACTAAAGGAGTTGTTTATAGCCTTTTCTGGCACAACTTTAGGAAAATCTGTTAGTTACCTTGTCAAAATGGTTAAGAGATTGTCTTACTTACATTTCTAATAGGAAGAATCTCAAGTTAGCTGCGCCGGTGAAGGCACATTCCAACATTCCAGGCCACTTCAGCTGTATTCTGTTCTAAGGCTTCCATGAGTGAAATATGCGCAGCAGCAATGTGGGCCACTCCACATACTTTTATTACTCATTACAAATTGGATTTGGTCTGTAGGAAAAGAGCCTCATTTGGTTCTGTGGTTCTCAGGAATATCCTTCCATAGGGCCACCCAGGATCTAAAGTAGCTGTGGACTCTGTCTCACATGTGAAGAATAGATGAAGACTGACCACATCAGTTAAAGAAGTTATGTTCTTACCATAACGTTCCATCTGTATTGTTGATCTTAATCAGTTCGTGGCATCCCACCCTCCTTCCCCCTCCTGTGGATTCTTGGAGGAGTGAATCTTTGTCCTGGGTTTTTTGTTAGGATGCACCTTGGACATGGCATCTTCATTCAGTTTAGTTTCCTCCAATTTCTCTAAGTCTGCAAACTCAATGTGTGGTAATGTGGAGAGGGGCATTGTGGGTAGACTCTTAGCTCGAGAGTTTTATGACTGGTGTGAGCTATATAACGGCCGAGCTGTTTCTGAGGATCAGAACCAAACTTCTTATTTATTACTTGAGCAGTGCACTTTTGAATGAGAGAAATGTCACAAAGTAGTTATTTTTAATTGTTAATGTATGTAAAATGCAACCAGTAATACAAGTTTCATTTGTTTTGAAATAGAATTCTTATCCATTGTTCTGTGCATTATCCAGACATTTATTTTTGTTCTTGTTTTCACATATATTCTTTCATTATACAGAGATCTTATATTTCACTTGTTTCATTTTATGATTTTCTGATCTTTTTTCTTTATCTTTTCAGCCGAATATGTACCAAAGTGTTATTTGCCTCCTTGTAAGTTGTTATAGCTGTATTCCAACTCACAATTTCCTTGCTAACTCTCCATATTGCTTGCTTGTACTACATGCACTCAGTATTATTTAATCCTAAAACTGTGCTGTACATCTACATATGTAGATGTATTATGTTTGAACATTCGTTTGTATGTAATTTGCATTTATTATATAGATATACAATATCACATTTATTTGTACGTAATAAACATTTATTATGAATCTGCCACCGTTATTGTATGTATTCTTTTTACCTTTATCCTATAGTCTTCTATGAAAATTAACTGTGTCCAGCAGGGTTAGCATAGTTAACAAAATAGACATAACATAAGTAAAATGTCATTTAACCCAGTGATCCCAGCTCAGAGCATAAGTGTTTTGTAAGTGTTTATATATAAATATGTGTGTGTGTGTGTGTGTGTGTGTGTGTGTGTGTGTGTGTAGATGCACACACACGCACACCTAAAACATATTTTCTTTGAGATATAGTGACCAGTTAAGATGATAGGAATGCTGCTTTGAGGTGTTGTGTTTGCACCATGTAGATCAGCATGAACATAATGGTTCTACATGTAGACACAGTAAAGTAGTGGAGCATATATTAGTACAGTTTAAGCTCAGTCATCTGCTGAATTGCTGCTAAAAGCAAGGTTTGTAACCCAAAAAGCTAGAGATGTTTGCCTGCTTTAAGGGATTTTTCAAGACCAAGAGTGGAGAGTCTAGAGAGAGCCATAGCCTAAAGAAGCTGTAGAGTACTAGAAGTTTAACTATCAGTTTATCAGAGGAATGCCAGAAAGCCTACCTTTGGATTTACCTGTGGAGGTGTGCCAGGAACCAATTCTGGATGTGTTAGGCAGCCTGAACAGTGCTATAATATGTGAGAACTGTAAGGAACTGTGTAGTTTCATTAAGACTTCACAGCTGGACTAACACATCCAAAACTTGAATGTAAACAAAATGTTCTTAAAATACATTTTATTTTAGATTTTGCATGGTAAATAAACTGCACTTAAACCAATGAGACTATCTTTGGTGAGTATCGTTTGGTACATTGTTGGTTAGCAGGCATAATTTTGTCAAGGTGTATGGAATTGCATATATTTTTTTTTATTTTCATTTCTGAATCGCATCCTGCAAGTGCAAAAACATTGTGAGTTAATTACCTGAGCTGAAAGAATCGCTGTTTTCTGTGAATGCCTCAGCCAAAAAGTGAGATAGGGAGATAACTGCGTTTCGTTTTCTGAGTGACCTTTTACACTTGTCAAACTAAGTTGAGAGATGTATAGAAAGACTCTGGTAGAAACCAACATGAATATGAATTGGCATGTAATATCTCTTCAGGAGGAAGGAGTCTGACTGTGCAGAAAAGAAGTTAGGTTACTAACAAACTGTCACTGTCCAGGAACAGATGACTTTATTGACCTCTGTAATGGCCACCCAACACTAAATAAATCGAGACAGGGTAATGATATTGAAGCATAATTTATTGCCTTAGAGAATTATACCCAGGAGAAGTGAGGTCAATCTTACTGGGTTAAGGTTTCATCTTTACAGCTTATAGGTGAAGCACTTGTATATGGGCATGGAAGTGACTGACTATATGGACTATCAGAAACTAAAAACAGAATTGCTTTCTAGGGCTGGTGTGTGTTCTGAAATGGAGACATTGGAGTTCTGTAACTGGACATTTAGTACAAGTACAATCAAATATCAAGTGCAAGTGTCTGATCTAAAACTTATTCTAAGATTATGATTAGAACTGACGTGAAAAGTAAAAGTAAAATGACAGACATTTTAGCAAGTGATAACTTCTAAAAGCTACTCCCAGGTAATTTACATAAATGATCATATGAGTACTAATAACCTTTCAGTTGGTAAAATTAATTTATTTGGTAATGAAGCATTTTTTTTTTAAATTGAGCACTCTAAGCCTGTAACTAAAAGTGATCAAATGTCTATGAACACACAAAATTTGTTAGTAACTGAAACAATCTTGGGAATTCAGAATGAACCCCAGCACTGGCCAAGTTTCCACAATGCACATAATTGTGATTCAAAGACACATTAGCTGCAATGAGGAAAGACTTCATTATCAACTAATTTGTGCATCTGTAAATTAATGCAAGTGCAGATCAGTATTTTCCAGCAGTAAATACTGGCGGCAATGAATCTCCTTAGCACAGGCACCCCCTCATTCACTCTCCCACGCATGCACCCCATACTTGTCCCCCCTGTTATCAGAATTTCCCTGGTGTCTCCTTTTTTCTGCTATAATAAATTATGGGTGATTACAGTCAGTCATTATTGGTAGTCTTTAGTTTCACAGTTCATGTTCTTCAGTAAATGTACGATAGAGCATAGGCTGTTATCCTAGTGACTTTTTAAGAGCAATAATTAAAATCTGTTCCTGTGTCTGTGACCCACCATTACTTTTGTTTCCTGTGTGTTTCCCTTGTAACTCATGAGTTATTGAAGACATTGAATAATGCTTAATATCAATATGTGTTAGAAAAACTCTTGTTGCACTACCTTATCAGTTAGCAGTGGGTTAATGCTGATGTTTGCTGTGCCAAGGGTGCAGGGTTTAACACTGTTTTCCCATTTTTTTTAATGTCTTAAACTTTGTTTCCAAAATATCCCAAGTGTCCAATGAGAGTCCAGTGGTCTAATATCCTCTATGAGAGGTGGGAGGGTACAGGGCTGGAATCTACTTCAGTGCCTGTAAGGCATGCTGTATGTAGTGTCTGTGATGTCTGATAGTTTACTGCTCCACTCTTTAAATTCCATTTTATTATATGCCTTTAAGTCACATTATATAGAGTACTCCTAGTGTCTAGTGTTCCACCCACCTTGTATGCCATTAAGGCACAAAGTGTTAACCCTAGTGGCTATTATTTCCCCCCGACCTTAAGTGCTGTTAAGGCACATAGCTAAAGAGTCACCTTGGTGGCTAGTGGTTCCCCACAAAACTTTTTTTTGCAGCTGAGTGATTCTCTGAATTGTACAGCTGTATAAATGCCTTACTGCAGACAGTTCTGGGTGACAGCCCATGACTTATTAGCAGATGCCTCTCCCTTGGACTGCCTCATTAGCATGTAGCAAGGCCAAGTAGAAGATGACTGCAGTGCTGCACATCTTAGTACAAAAGCACCATGGTAGGGCTGCCTCTGAATGTTGAAAGGTTACTGTGATGTATATACATCTGAATTTGGGCCTACATGTTTAGATGCAAGAAGAAGGGCTGCATTACTAAGTAGCCATTACTCTTCGCAAAAAGGGTAAATTGCAAAGAGATGTTAATGACTATAAAAATAACCTGATCTTTGCTTGGCAATGCAAAGACACAAGGGGGAAGATTGTCAGCTTGCCGAATCAATAGCAGAGATCATGATCAGTGAGACTCCTCCCAGTCTTCGTTAGAGACAGCATCGAGCAGCAAAAAAGGTGTTTCTTTTGAGGATTTGAATGAAACAGCATTGGAATCCACAGTCCAGAGAGGGACCACTGAGGGTTCCAAGGGTTGTGGTCACAAATAGTAGAGGAATTCAAACGCAGGCAACAGAAACAGGAAAAGGAGGAATTAAACCTAGTGGAAATGGTCCGGTGGAAGCAGACGCTTCCTGTAGAGCAGAACGGGCATTTATTCAGGTTTTGGGTTTTCTGCAAACATTCAGGACAGTGAAAATGACTTAGTAAGTTTGAAAGTTGTTAATTTATCAGATTTAAACCTAAACCATGATATTGAATCTGTATTGGACAAAGGGGTTAAATTTATCCCCACTCATTTTCCCAGCTTGTCTGATTTAATGCTTAAGGTTATTCGTTTCTGTTGTAAATTACATTTAAAAGTTTTTTTTGTAACAGAAGAAACTAATTAACCCAGGAAAGCTTTGTAAACATGAATGATGAAGCAAACATTAATGGTGATGATTCTTTGCTCAATTTGTCAATTTACGAGAATGAACTATTTGACTTTGGGGAATGCATTGATGCCATAAAGGGTGTTGGGGGGTGGCAGTGCATGCTTTGTCACTGGGTACTTTAGGCTACAAGTACCATACCATAGCACCTTTATATCTCCAAATATTTCTACTAGCATTTGTATTTTTGAGAGTGTTCTTTGCAAGCAATTAGAAGTAGAATTTTACAAATTTAAGAACTATTAAGAAATATAATTTAAACAAGAAGCAATGGGAAGTTCTACAACAGCTGAGGCAAAGCAGTTATAAATACGTATTTACACAGGCGGACAAAGGAGGTAATTGGGTAATTTTAACTAGAGATAGTTACAACAGTATGGCTGTGGCTCTTCTTGAAAATGGGCTGGTATATGAAGTTCTGCCCTGCAACCATGTTAGTGAGTTTAACTCCCAGCTATTGGAAATTTTAGAGAGGGGGAAAGGCTTGGCTTCCTTTCCGCCTCTGTTGTTAAGAAGTTGCATATCAGGAACCCCAAGGATGTTAAATTTATAGTGATACCTAAAATCCATAAAAACATACATAACCCGCCTGGTAGACCAATAGTATCAGGCAGGGGAGCATACTTACAAAATGTAGACATGTTCTCGGATTTCCAACTCCAAGATTGTGCAAGATCATGTTGCACGTTAAGAATAGAAAGAAACTCTCTGACTTGATAGGGGGCATGGAATGGCATAGTGATTATTACTGGGCCAATGTGGATGTTAAATTATTATATACAAGCATCAAGAATAGATGGGGTATAGAAGCGGTAAGGAAAATGTTAGGTGAAGGCCCACAGACAGATTTTTTGGTACATTTGCTGGAATTCTCTTTGAAACACAACTGCTTTAAGTTTGATAACCAGTATTTTTTTGCAGAAGGAAGGCACAGCAATGGGGGCATCTTATGCCCCCGTGTATGCCATCTTATTTATGAATCATTTTGAGAATTCATACGTTTACAATACTGAATTTTATAGGCAAAAAGTAGTGTTCAAAAGATACATAGATGATTTAATTTTTATATGTAAGGGTGACATAGGGGAATTTCAGGATTTAATGCAATATTTGCAGGGCAATCACTTCGGTTTGGAGTTTACTTTTCACACTAGCAGGGAAGCAATGCAGTATTTGGATTTGGAATTTTTTGTGGGAGAAAGTCAGACTGTTGAGTTCAAGCCATTTGTTAAGGAAACTGCTGTTAATAATTTTCTCATGGCTGACAGCATGCACACCCCTCATTTGGTGGCATCATTGATATCTACGTATAGCCAACAATGCTTCAAACAAGTCCAAGTTGGATGAAGAGTTTGTCAAGGTCAGGGCAACGTTACTCAGCAGGGGTTATGATGAAATTATTTTAAACTCTGCTGAGAATAAAGTTAAAAGAGCATTAGGGATAGCCCACACCAAGGAAGAAAATAACCTGTCAGGGAGAGATTATAGATATCAGGATATGAGGAGAAAATCAGGATAAAATATTATTTTATGAACATATTTTCACCTTTCTCTGGGATTTTTAGGAATTTAGTAGATAGGTTTTGTCCCATTATTTAAAATGATGTTAGTTTGAAGGGGCTGTTCCCTGAACGGGACACTTTCTCATGTAGCAGGTATATGAATTTGAAGGAACTTCTTAACATGGGCAAAGTGGAAGTGGGAAATGTAAGAAAAGGTAGTTACCCCTGTGGTAGGTATAAAGTTTGTGATGAGATCAGAAATCTAAATGGGGTTAACATAAATGGTAGGTTATACAAGGCCCTGGGTCAATATAACTGTTAATATTGGGGGTGATTTATATTATTGGTTGTGGTTGTTCCCCAATCATGTGGTACATAGGACAAACCAAGAGGGCAGTGAAAAAATGAATTATGGTACACTTGGGGGACATCAGGAGGGGCAGATTAGAAAATGCTATAGCAGAACATTTTAGAAAATTTCATGGGAATTTGGATTCCACTTTCTTTTTTAGTGTGTTGACTAAGCCCATAACTCGTCAGGGTGAGGAATTTCTGACTTGTCTAATGTCATTAGAAACAAAATGTATTATAAACGTTGGTACTTTATATCATGGTGGGTCAAATCTGGATATTAATTTGAATGTGAGATAAGATGCATGATTATAATGATTTTAAATTTAGTATTTTTTTCATATGTATTGTGGAACACATAGTCACTTTAAAATATTTGCACTGTCATTTTAAATGTTTAATATGATGGTTTGGGAACCCATTAATTGATAATTATGTAATTAAGCATTGTATAAAACATGAGCTACATGGTGTACTAATTATTCCTTGAAGGCGTAAGCCGTGGTACCGGATGCACCAGTAAAGAACTATTCTTACTTCTCTGCATTCTTTTGTGTCTTTTTTTACTAAGTGTTCCTTATTAGTAAAAGAAATGCTGTACCTAACAAAAATAGGATTTTTAAACTAAATACTGGTAATGAAAATATAAACACTATGCCTATCAGTAATGCAATTTTTAATCAACATGGTGGCAGCATGATAACGTAAGTGCTAGAATGGTAGAATCAGCAAATTGTCTTTATGACACTACTGAATTTACCAAATGTAAGGTAATGGTGGCTGCCAAGGAACAGAAAGGAGGTTACTAGACTCTGGAAGAATGGTCACACTTATTCAGGAAATGTATGCAGGACAAAAAAGTGGAAGTAATATGTGTTCTGGAGGCAGAAACAAATATTTTCTAACATATGTTGAAATTCATACTGTGTTGGGTAAAGTACTAAATCCTGTACCTTTGGCACCCAGTTTAATACATTATATCATAATAGGTCAATACTTCCTTCACTTCAAGGCACTGTGGAAATCATAGGGTGTAGGAACACCAGTTCCCTGTTGCCTGAATATACCTTTTTTAAAATGGGGCAGACAGCAATTGCCTGAGACACTTTTAAAAAATGTCAGCTCCTCCCTACTAACAAAACTGGAACAATGTTATAATAAAAATAGAAAAAAATGCAACCTACCTTACAAGTAAAACCCACCATTGCATAGCACTCAGGCAACCAAACTGGTTGGAATTCCTCAAATATCAAAAATTCAGCCACCTTAAACTAGCCCTAAGTATACTTCATCACCCAAACAAATGTCCAGCTCTGCTAAGAGTAATGTTATGGCATGCCCCATTTAGATTTCTCAGGTCTAAGTGCACATATCTTGCCCAACTCTGTAGACCAAACAATAACCAAGATGAAGCAATATATTTCTTATATGTAACAACATTTTGGAATACTCTTCCACAAGACTTAAGATAAATCATAAGTCCAAAATACTTCAAATCTTAGGCCCCACTTAGATTCCAAACTATGTTCCTGCCACTCTTCTCCTGACTAAACATTGCTACAACTCTGTCTGTTGTACACTTTTGACCTTGCACAATCTAAGCTTAGTTTTCATCAGAAGAGTCTGCTATCTGTTAGTAATGCCCTACATATTCTGTTGCACCTGTCTATTAACTAATAGAAGCTCTTAACATGGTCATTGCTACTTGGTAAAACTGAAATGTATCTCTGGAATACGATTCCTTAGATGTACCTTTTTTTTGTTTTTTCTTCTTTGTACACTAATTTTTGCATCTCATATATAATAGTTAACAATTTCTGTTTTGCATTGCATAATCCAACAACTTGTAAGACTTAACAGTGGAAGTTTTCTGCCCAGGCCACCATCATGGCCCAGTTGGACTTTTCTGATAAGCAAATGCTAATAAATCAATTAAAAAAAAACAAATAAAAGTACAAAAATGGCTAAAATATGGCATTGGCTGGAGGGGAAAGCCAAATTTGAGGTTCCAGGCCAATGGCAACCACAAGACAGACAAATTCAGCTGTAACTTTACCTCTCTCTTCCCCACAACCTCCCCTACCATCAATAGGGAAGAGGTCCTTAATGTTCTCTCAAAGGCCAATAACACTCCATTGATGGGTACAGACAGTGTCCTATGATATCTTCTGAATAGCATGAAACATGACCTACCAGGCCTTATGGAATTACTATTTAACCATAGCCTCCAAACAGGCTTCATTCCTCATGAATGGAGAACAATAAAAATCATCCCTTTGCATAAAGGTGGTCCATCTACAGACCCTGGAAACTACAAACCTGTAAGTCTCACTAGTCTCATTTACAAAGCCATGGATGGAATTATCATGGAAATTATCAAATGTGTCATAGGAAACCTCCAAACTCTGAACCCCACCCAGCTAGGTTTCATAAAGGGCAAATCATGCTTACTCAACCTGGTGGACTTTTTGAGGAGATCACCAAAGCAATGGATGATGGCAGAATGATTCACACTGCCTACCTTGACCTGACCAAGGCATTTGACGCAATAGCCTGACTTGAGTATTGTTGATAAATTCATGAGGTTAGGTGTAAACTCTTATGTCATCCAGTGGATAGCCAGCTGGCTCACAGATAGGACCCAGGAAATTAGAATTGTGGAGTCCACCTGTACAAAGAGGCCAGTCACAAGCAGAGTGACTCAGTGATTGATTCTGGGACTGCTCCTTTTTGGTATTTGCTTCTCTGAAGTTAAGGCCAACGTCAACGGCCTCTGGCTGACCAAATTTGCAGACAATTGCAAATTAAGAGCAGTCATAGAATCCTGCAGTGATGTTAATGTTTCCAGGAAGGGCTGACACAGACAAATAACTTATGTAAGTGCTGCAGGCTAAAATGAAATGCAGGAAGTTATCCACCCCTGGAAAATAGGGATTGAGACTTGGGAGCACACATAGATAATAATCCAGACTTTGACCATCACACATCTAGAGTAGTGAGGAAATCTTTCTATGTTGTGCAACTTTTAAACAAAGGTATGACATCTAGGTCCAAGGAGGTCATTGTTCCACTATATTGCATTCATCAGACCTATCTTTGAGTACAGTGTCCCCTGTGGTATGAAACTATCTAGGCACATCCAACAACTGGAATGTCCACAGAAGTGCATTACTAAAAGAATACAGGACATAACTAGCATGTCCCCATGTAGACTACCTCAAAGCTCTTTCCCTGCATTCTGTTTCTTACAAGGTGTTCAGGAGATCTATGCCTTGACATATAAGGCATTGTCAGACCCCACCCTGATGGAATTCCTGCATATCCACAAAACAAACTACACCATAATTGACCATTCTGAAGACTTAAACCTTGCCTGTGATATAAATAGGACCTTCTGGAGAAACGAGTATGTATCCCAGAGAGTACCTCTTCTTGGAAACAGGCTTCCTATCCATGCAAAGCAGAGATCCCCCCAAGCCAGTTCAAGTGTAACTTGGACAATTGGATGGGGAACAGAAAATTCATCTGTGGTTTGCACCTGTGTCTTTAATGGACACAGGCAGAATGTAAATTGTTCTTCTCCCAGGACCCTGCTTGTAAATGTTTCATTTCCCATCTTACACTTATCAAGGGTACCAGAATTTGTCAGAGATTTGGGATACATGGCTAGACTTAAAAGACCCTTGTGGTTATTAGCCTGTTACACACCTATGAATCCCCAGTTAAGTTGTTGAAAAAAAAAGAAATGCAAAAAATGAAAGGTAAATACCAATAGTGCATGATATGGAACGTTGTCAGAAGTTTCCAGCTAATGAAGTGATGAAGACTGTATAGAGCCAGAGACGGAGAGATCCATAGTGCATAACTCACACACAGATAAAAAGGGACCTGAGGACCTGAACAAGAATGTTAGAGTTCCCTCTGTAATATAAAACAGAAGCCTAGTCAGAAACAGGTACTAAAAAAAAGATTGCTGAAATAAAACCAGAAGAACTGCTAAACACAAAAGCAGACGAAAGTCACTGGTATGAGTTACCCTTTGTAGAAGAAGGAATAAGAGAAGATGCACCTGTACCTGAATTTGTAGGTGAAGAGGCTATGCCCTCTACTTTACATCAGTGTACTGATGAAAGTGTGCCCGACATGGCAGATATAGAGATGAGCAATAAAAGTTTCAAGAAATCACAGCAGGAGGTTGCTACATTAAGCAAAGACAAAGCAAATATAGTCAAAATAGACTAAGAACAGATTAGCAGACTGGCTTTGTCCCATATACATATTTCACATTGAAGAATAACTTGCTATACAGGGTAAGCAAATACAGCCAGCCAGACAGATTCAATAAAACCTACATGGTCCGTTGCGCACCATTTTGGATTCATTAAGCAGCAGTACATGATGTGTAAATTACAGCATAAACAGCTGAATTGTTTGCTAATCAACCAATCCAAGATGGAGGAGCTGTTCGACAAGCCATAAAGCAACCTTGTAGACTCAGTGCTGGTTTTTCCTACAAATTCCAAAACTTATTGGAATACAGCCATGGAAAGGAGTCTACACAGAAACCATGTTAAGGGCTGCTGTTGCTTTAATTCATGTGTATATGCAACAGGCTGAAGTCTATGTTACTGCTGCTGCTAACAGACCAAGGCCAAGAAGGAGAAGAGTTTTTAGACCCCAGTTAATTTATCACAACTTACATGATGTGGAAATTGTAGAGCACTACAGGGTGGATGGAGATACAGTACGGGAACTCTGCAACCTCTGTCATCCTCAACTCAGAGCCAGGGCAAACTGTGGGGAACCCATCCCAGTGGCGACAAAGGTATGTGTAGCACTTAGAATCTCAGCTACAGGTGCCTTTCAGAGACCAACAGGGGACATGTTGGGGGTGTCACAGGCATCAACATCCAGGATCCTCCATTAATTCTTCAAATGTTATGCTCCAACATACCACTGACCGCATATATTTTCCCCGTACTCCTGAGAATAGGGCCAGAAATATGCAGGAACTCTACCCTGTAGCACACTACCCTAAAGTACTGGCTGCCATAGATTGCACACACATAGAAATTAAAGTGCCACCCAGGGAACAGGGAAGGCTGTACATTAATAGAAAGGTCTTTCATTCTATTAACTGCCAAGTCATGTGTAATGCCAAGGGAATCATTTTTAATTTATGTGCTGGCAACCCTAGCAGTTACCATGAAGCACATATCTGACACACCTCCCAACTCTATCACATGTTCTCTAGGGGGGTATCCCACAAGGTCATTTACTGAGGGATGCAGGTTATGCACTGGAACCATGGCTGATGACACCTGTCCAAAATGCATACATCTCCGCTGAAAATCACAGGTTGCTACATTAAGCAAAGCCAAAGCAAATAGTCAAAATACACTAAGAACAGCTGAAAAACACCTTAATGAGGCACACGTTGAAACCAGAGATATCATACAGCATGTGTTTGTGCTACTGAAGTTGCGTTTCTGGTGCCTAGATATATCGGGGGACCTCTGCAGTGCAATCATGGACATGTACTGAAATATTCACAGTATGTGCTGTGCTACACAACATCATTCCAACAAAGTCATAGACTCTGGCACTACTCCTGACCCTATAGGTGACCACTTACCATCTTTCATCCACAGAGCTACTCACTCCTCTCCTCACCTACACCAATATATCCACACCCGTAACCTCACAAACTTCAACCACAGAACCTTCTTGGATGCCCTAAAACAAACAAACAAACTGAATCCCACTAAAAACATTGCCACTAGACAATGCCATAGAATTCTTCAACTCTACCTTCTCAAGCATCCTCAACTCCCTAGCTCCTCCAAGAACAAGGAGGGTCAAAACTTAGTACACCCCTTGGCTAACTAAAGACACCAAAAAACTAATGCTACAAAGTGACAAATCTTGGAAAGCCGACCACCAAAATAAGCTGCCAGAAACTCTCCTTAGATATAAACAACTTCATAACCTTGTTAAAAACATATCATTAGAGATAAAAAGTCTTACTATATTAAACTCCAGTCCAACCAATCTAACAACCCCAAACTTTTCTGGAACTCAATCAGTTCTCTTCTCAAACCAGGTACTAAAAATAACCCCTGCCCAGACGCAAACAAATCTGACTCTGAAGTAGCCTCCCTATTCAACTCCTTCTTTACCAACTCCATCGCTGACCTGACCAAAACCTTCCCTAACAACAACCCACCCTCCCAACCCATCCAATCTTCCACACCTCCTACATAACTCTCTGCCTCCAATCCCCCACCTATATTTGAACTTACACCCATCTCTACCTCCCTCATAAAAATATTACTCTCTAATTTAAAACCTTGCACCAATGTCCTTGACAATATTCCTTCTTCATTCCTAAAAATAGCCTCATAGAGTATTGATCTTTCTGTCAGCATCTTAATCAATAGATCCATACAGGAATGTTATGTGCCCAAACTATGGCATGCTGCCTTTATCCTACCTCTCCATAAGGGAGGCAAAAACAACAGCATCTCTAATTTATGCCCTATAGCTATCTTCTCCCCTATCTCTAAAATCCTAGAGAAATGTATCCACCTACAGCTTATGCCATACCTAGCCTTACATCAACTAATTACTCCAACCCAACACAGATTCCAACCTGGCCATAGCACTACCACTGCCCTGCTCTCATTCTTAGACACAGTAAATCTAGCCCGTGACTCTGGTAACATTGTCTCTACAGTTCTATTAGACCTGTCCAAAGCATTCAATACCATTTCCCACACCCAACTCTTAAACCACGTCTCTGACCAACATTCTCTCCAATAATTCTTTAACTTGGTTCTCAAGCTACCTCTCTGGTAGGTCTCAAGCCGTGAAATGGGGGAAGGGTACCTCCTCCTTCCTTCCAATCCCCACCGGGGTACCTCAGGGATCTATACTTGGTCCACTGCTGTTCAACATCTTCATTAATGACCTCCACAAAGCCATACCCAATACCAAAACTGTACAATATGCTGACAATTCCACTTTAATCTGCTGCACCCCCACCCTCCCTCAGCTACAAATAATAGCCCAGACTGCCTTCTCCTCCACTGAACAATAGATGCTCCAAAACCATCTCTCACTAAACGCCAACAAATCCAAAATTCTGTTATTCTCTCCATCAAAAGCCTCCCCTCTTGATAAACTTTCTTTCAAAATTGTAAGCCACAACAACACTGCCTTAGAGGTTTCTCACTTCGCTAAACTTCTCGGGGTAAGTATTGATGAACACCTAAAATTTGACACCCACATCCAGCAAAACATTAAGAAAACTCATATTAAACTTGGTCTACTATACAGAAGCATCCACTTCCTTTCCCCTCCCACCAGACAAACCCTTGCCGCTACCTATCTGCTTCCCTCACTTTTATATGGTGCTCCTGTCCTATCTAACTTATCTGCATCTCTCTCCTCCAAACTGGAGATCTGCTATAATAAAATTTCTAAATTTGCCACCAAAGCCAAATTCTCCTCCCATCACTGTACTGCCCTTCATTTGTTAAACTGGCTTGAACTCCCCAACCGTCTAAATTATCTCCAAATTACTACAGCCCATAAACTAATTTTCCAACCTACTAAGTGCCCAGCCCTGTCCATTATCCTCCAACCATACTCCCCTCCAAGATCTCTAAGATCATCCCACCAAAACCTAATCACTGTCCGTAAACCCAATCGACCTGCTGGGCAGTATCTGCTATCCTTTTCTTTAGCTAAAAAATGGAATTCCTTGCCATCCTCCCTAAGGATTTGTGAAAGTTTTGACACCTTTAAAACTCTTCTACACTCCTACCTTTCTTCCAAATGGAAATGCAACTGCTCTCTCCCCACATAGCCTCATGCCTCACTCTCCCCATAAACCTTTCTCTTAACTCTGAGCCTAAACCTAACCTGACATAACAGTAAAAGTAATCACCTGTTCAACCCTCTTCTACCTCTACCACCTCTGCTCTCTTTCACTTCTCTTTCCCAGTTGCCTTTTCCTCCTTACACTTCAAATACCTTCTAACCTGGGATCATACTCCCAGTCCTCAGCTAACTTCTTTAACTAAAAATGTAATCTGCAACGACTTATTCCTGTACTTTACCATAAAATTACTTTCTGCACCCTCAACTTCTTCTATAAATCCCCTGTTCCTACTCTATATCATACCTTCATAAATACTTGACACTCTGAAACCATATAACTTATGATGTTCTCTGACTCTTAATCATGCTTGATTTGTGCTTCTCTTTACTTTGACTGTAACTGTGAACATAATGTGTAACACAATTTTATTTAATTGTACTCTTCATTTAATTTGGATTTTTATGTGAACAACTGGGTATAACTGCATATATATTTTCACATCACTTAATTTGATTTTTATGTGAATAACTGTGTATAATTTCTATGTAATGCAGATTTTTATGTGAATAACTGTGTATAATCACTATGTCATACAGATTTTTTGTGAATAACTGTATAATCACTACGTCATGCGGACCTTTTCTCCCCGGGCCTCCACAGAAAATGGGTTCCCTGAGCCCAGTGGACCTCCCTGGTCATCAAACTGAAATAAATAAATAACTAAAATCCTGAGAAAACAGCTTCAGCAGCATCAACAAGGGGAAGGAGCACACATCCCACCACCAATGCCAAAGTCACCACAGCCACAAGCAAATGAGGAGTCAGAAGGAACCAGCAGCTACTGTGGGTGTAGGCAGATTTAGATGTGCTCAGTATGCCCATGCATTGGCTAAGGCACAGCACATAGCACATTCACATACCACCTAAGGGCCTAAAACCTTCCTCCTATGCACATACATGTAGTAACATTGATGCCTGGCAACTCTCACAACCTTTACCTACCCATGTATCAGCTGTGTATTGCTTGTATCAGACAGAGTCAGCCTTGAACTAAAACTGTTGCAACTGCTGAATTTACATGGTAAATGTTGAACCTGGAGTGTATTGTGTAATATGAATGACTGGCATATCCTTGCATTTTGTTACTTGGTAGTGTAAGCAAGTAAAAGGTGGATGATTTATACAGAAATGACTTTAGCATGTGAGACTTATTTGACTTATATGTGTCCATTATTAAATAGTAGGCCTTAGGCATCAAAGATTCACACAGTCATAACTCTGAAATGTAGTGATGGTTACTGCATGCCCTCAGTTTAGCACCATATGTTTGTACTGGAAAATCATTAACGAGAGAAATTAGAAAGTAATGTGCATGTTGCCATTTCAGATTTCACAATCCTCACAGGATCATTAACAATAAAGATGGAAACTTTTAATGCTATCAACTATCTAACTTTTTAAGACCAATATAAGTCAAAGGTACAATTACTGATTCAGCACCACAAATGCAGATATACTAATCACCAAGTGAGCTTGCACCCTGAGCATCAGACACAAAACTTATGTATCCTTGAATCCAAAAGATACAAAACAGTGCTATGGCACAGTTATCATCACTGGCACAGTGTGTTGAGGAGTAGGAAGCCTAGGCTGATACAAAAGGTCAGTGAGTCTGTATGAGTAAGAAAGAGAAGCAGGCAGACATTTGGATAAACCAACAAATGGCAGGTGAGACAAAATGAATTTTAAGTTGCATGGCTGACCCATGTAACGTGTGTGTGTGTGTGTCTGTCTGTAGGGGTCCTCCAGGTGAAATTGGTGTTTGAGTGTCTGCATGAATTCTGTGTCAACTGTATGTCTTGGTATGACAGACAAGCATGAGCCATTCATGGTAGATGTAAAAGTTCATCGTTGCTGTCCCAGACCATGAGAAATGGCTCTGTCAGGAGTTGCATTGGCACGTCCATGTCCATGGTCAGATGCACTGCTGCTACCTGTATTTCATTACAGTCCATGGACGTACTAAAATATTCACAGTATGTGCCATGCTACACAACATCATCCTGAAAAAACAGCTTCAGCAGGATCAACAAGGGGAAAGACCACACATCCCACCACCAATGCCAAGGTCACCACAGCCACACACAGATGAGTCAGAGGGGGAACCAGCAGCTACTCTGGATGTAGGCAGATGTAGGCTTGCTCAGTATGCCCTCACATTGGCTGAGACACAACACATAGCACATTCACACACCACCTAAGGGCCTAAAACCTTCCTCCTATGCACATACATATAGTAACATTGATGCCTGGCAACTCTCACAACCTTTACCTACCCATGTATTGGCAGTGTATTGCTTGTATCAGACAGAGTCAGCCTTGAACTAAAACTGTTACAATTGCTGGATTTACAACGTAAGTGTTGAACCTGGAGTGTATTGTGTAATAATATGAATGACTGGCATATCCTTGCATTTTGTTACTTGGTAGTGTAAGCAAGTAAAAGGTGGGTGATTTGTACAGAAATGATCGTAGCATGTGAGAGTAAAGACTTTTTTTTTTTAACCTTTATGTGTCCATTATTAAGTAGTAGGCCTCGGGCATCAAAGATTCACACAGTCATACCTCTCAAATGTAGTGATGGTCACTGCATGCCCTCAGTTTAGCACCATATGTTTGTACTGGAAAATCATTAGAGAGAGAAATTAGAAAGTAATGTACACATTGCCATTTCAGACTTCACAATCCTCACAAGATCATTAACAATAAAGATGGAAAATTTTGATGCTATCAGCTGTCAAACTTTCTAAGACCAATATAAGTGAAAGGTACAATTACCAGTTCAACATCACAAATTTAGGGTCTATATTAGATAAACGAAAATTTATCTTACCGAACGCTAACATGAGTGAAAATCCCAGAACCCGAAACCGGAATTGTGAGATCGCAATACAGTGAAGATGGGAATATTTGCCCTTTCCTCACTGTAGTGCGATCTCGGAGTTGGAATATATATTTCGAGGGGGTGTGGGGAGCACAGCCCCCCACAATTGCAGTTTCGAGTTCTGGGATTTTCAATAATGTCAGCGTTTGGTAAGATAAACTTTCGTTTATCTTATACATACCCCAAATTCAGATATAAGCACTAAGTCAGCTATGCACTTTGAGCATCAGACACAAAGCTTATGTATCCCTGAATCCAAAAGATATAAAAGAGGGATATGACACAGTTATCATCACTTGCACAGGGTGTGGGGGGGGGGGGGTAGGAAGCCTAGGCTGACACAAAAGGTTGGTGAGTGAGTGTGAGTAAGAAAGAGAAGCAGACAGACATTTGGATAAACCAACAAATGGCCAGTGAGAGAAAATGAGTTTTAAGCTGTGCGGCTGAACTATGTAACTATTGTGTGCTTGTCTGTAGGGGTCCTCCAGGTGAAATTGGTGTGTGAGAGCCTGCATGAGCTCTGTCCAAGCTGTATGTCATGGTATGTCAGACAGGTGTGAGCCATTCATGGTAGAGGTGGTAGTTCATCGTTGCCATCCCCAATCACGAGAACTGGCTTTCAGGAGATGAACTGGCACATCCATGTCCACGGTCAGATGCAGTGTTGCTACCTGAATGTGACTGATGTTGGATGAGCTCCCCTTATGAATACACCCAGGACCATGACCCCATGGCCTGCCACATCTGGGAGTGTTCAGCTCACCCACTGATGGAGCAGTGGAAGTACTGCCACTATGAGAGTATGATTGGGCATGACCACATTGGCTAACAGCAGATGATGTGGCTGACCTACTCCCACATGGATGCCATCCCCCTCCCAGCAGACATTTCATCACAGACATTGCTCACTCCAATGTGTCATTCATCCAATCCATTGAATCGACAACACAGTGGAGGCAGTCATGCATGCCAGCCTGTGCCACATCTACAATCCTAAGCATTTCTCTAGAGCACCTATGAGAGCATGCCTGTGCCTCTATGATAATCCTAAACACATTCTGAGTGGCACAGGAAGAGACACCAGGATCCCGTGGAGGATGGACAGTAGGCCTCCTCTAAGTACCCCTAACACCCCTCCTGCATGGCACCTTGCCTACACTTTTGCTACAGCCAGAGTTGACAGGCACTGAAGCCAGCATAGCCACACTTCCCTGGTCAATTCTCTCACCCTCCACCTGTCCAATATCTGTGAGCTCACTGGAATTGGTAGTCCTAGGCCTACTGCTTGTGTCCGATGGAATTACAGAGAATGGCTGTATGTCAACCTCAGTGTCAGATTCAACATCTGCACCCCTGACTGTGTCTCTGTTTGGCCGCCATCATCATCAGAATCTGCTGATACTCTCACATGAGGTGGTAGAAGTCACACACTTCCACTATCAGAATGACCAGTGATAAATAAGCAACAAACACAGGAAAATTAATACCTAAACTACTATACCCCAATATATGCTAAGAAAATAACAGTGCTTTCACTATTAGACAATACAGCCATACACACACCAACATCACACACTAAAATATTTCTTTGAATTGCTCATTAGTACTGACATAAAATATTTGGCTTACCATCTGCAGATAATACAGTGAAGATGGGAATATTTGCCCTTTCCTCACTGTAGTGCGATCTCGGAGTTGGAATATATATTTCGAGGGGGTATGGGGAGCACAGCCCCCCACAATTGCAGTTTCGAGTTCTGGGATTTTCAATAATGTCAGCTGGGATTTTCAATAATGTCAGCGTTTGGTAAGATAAACTTTTGTTTATCTAATACATACCCCAAATTCAGATATACTAAGCACTAAGTCAGCTATGCACTTTGAGCATCAGACACAAAGCTTATGTATCCCTGAATCCAAAAGATATAAAAGAGGGATATGACACAGTCATCATCACTTGCACAGGGTGTGGGGGGGGTAGGAAGCCTAGGCTGACACAAAAGGTTGGTGAGTGAGTGTGAGTAAGAAAGAGAAGCAGACAGACATTTGGATAAACCAACAAATGGCCAGTGAGAGAAAATGAGTTTTAAGCTGTGCGGCTGAACTATGTAACTATTGTGTGCTTGTCTGTAGGGGTCCTCCAGGTGAAATTGGTGTGTGAGAGCCTGCATGAGCTCTGTCCAAGCTGTATGTCATGGTATGTCAGACAGGTGTGAGCCATTCATGGTAGAGGTGGTAGTTCATCGTTGCCATCCCCAATCACGAGAACTGGCTTTCAGGAGATGAACTGGCACATCCATGTCCACGGTCAGATGCAGTGTTGCTACCTGAATGTGACTGATGTTGTTGGATGAGCTCCCCTTATGAATACACCCAGGACCATGACCCCATGGCCTGCCACATCTGGGAGTGTTCAGCTCACCCACTGATGGAGCAGTGGAAGTACTGCCACTATGAGAGTATGATTGGGCATGACCACATTGGCTAACAGCAGATGATGTGGCTGACCTACTCCCACAAGGATGCCATCCCCCTCCCAGCAGACATTTCATCACAGACATTGCTCACTCCAATGTGTCATTCATCCAATCCATTGAATCGACAACACAGTGGAGGCAGTCATGCATGCCAGCCTGTGCCACATCTACAATCCTAAGCATTTCTCTAGAGCACCTATGAGAGCATGCCTGTGCCTCTATGATAATCCTAAACACATTCTGAGTGGCACAGGAAGAGACACCAGGATCCCGTGGAGGATGGACAGTAGGCCTCCTCTAAGTACCCCTAACACCCCTCCTGCATGGCACCTTGCCTACACTTTTGCTACAGCCAGAGTTGACAGGCACTGAAGCCAGCATAGCCACACTTCCCTGGTCAATTCTCTCACCCTCCACCTGTCCAATATCTGTGAGCTCACTGGAATTGGTAGACCTAGGCCTACTGCTTGTGTCCGATGGAATTACAGAGGATGGCTGTATGTCAACCTCAGTGTCAGATTCAACATCTGCACCCCCTGACTGTGTCTCTGTTTGGCCGCCATCATCATCAGAATCTGCTGATACTCTCACATGAGGTGGTAGAAGTCACACACTTCCACTATCAGAATGACCAGTGATAAATAAGCAACAAACACAGGAAAAATTAATACCTAAACTACTATACCCCAATATATGCTAAGAAAATAACAGTGCTTTCACTATTAGACAATACAGCCATACACACACCAACATCACACACTAAAATATTTCTTTGAATTGCTCATTAGTACTGACATAAAAATATTTGGCTTACCATCTGCAGATGAGAGTATCCTCTGCATGCCAGACAGCAAAAAGTAAGGACAACATCATCCCAATTAACAGTAACACAGGGGATAATACTTTTACCTCTTTATATGTCCATTAACTATACTTTCAACAAGAACTTGGATGACCACTCCAATCTAAGCTAATCAATCAGAACGTATTGTTAACTGTAGCAATGTTCAATTCCCGCTAAAAAAGATTATTGTGAAACAGAAGTAACGTATTGATTTAAATTGTTTTACTATACAGCAGTATTCAACAACTGAGATACAAAAGCTTACCCGGAAGCTCTTCCTGGGATGGGCTTGCTGTCCATGAAACAGTAGCACCAATGTCAAAGACATGCTGTTCTGCACTTTTCTGGGAACTGTCTGGATCCCTGACAGTGGACAGGAACTCTTCATTTGGTGTTAGTGGTGGCTCTGTAGCAGGCCCCCAGATACCCATCTGATCATGGCCCACTGCAGCTGCTCTCCTCTGTGGAGGTAAGATCATGTCGGTGGCCCTATGGGGTACCTGCTGATATGTCCTGCTGTGGCCACCCACAGCATTAACATTGTTGACAATTTGCTGCCAAATCTGTATTATGTGTGACATATCTCCCTGTCCCCTTTCAAGCAGAAAGGCACCATGTTGCCTAAAAGTGTCAATGACCTGATTTTTAGCATCAGTGAAGGGTGGTCTTTGAGGATTGAGATGCCTGGCTGGCATAGTCCTAGGTGTCCTAAAATACAACATAAGGATAATACACATAAGTATCACATAACTGCAAAATAACTGTTCCCAGATAAAACAGAAAATGTAGTATTTTAGTATTACCCACTGGAGAAATATACAACAGTCTAGAGATTTGAAATGCAAACAACAGGGTGGATGCAAAAAAAAGGAGAGTAATAATAGCAGCATATCCTTGTTTGTGCCATAACAGAAATCCAGCTTTGGACCCCCCCAAAGAACAGGCAAATGGCACATTTTGCTAATAAATCATCTTTGAAATGCTAACAGTACTATCAAATGAACTGTCCTTGAATCATGTCTACAGATTTAACACAGAACATTCCATTTAAAGTATTGCCAATCATGTATACCTGTGAAATGCCCTGACAAACATGCCCATGGCATCAGTACACTTCTGACTAATACATACAGATAAAAGTGTAAAAGCCTTTGCTACATATTTTTCTTAATTACATTCCAGCATATGCAGTACGTAGCTCACAAAATGCAAGCATACCTTCTCAGGTTCAGTAATCCTCTGTGCAGGTATATCCCAAAGTAATAGCCTCTTTTCTGTGTTCTCCACATAAACAAGTCTCCTCACCTTCAGTTTCCCTAGCTACATGGTTGCCTTTTTATGATGTGGATTCAGGGCTGATAGCACAGTGAAGATGCAAGTCAGATGTGAACTCATTAGAACTGATGATACTCAGATACTTGGCTCTGTAGTAGATGTAATCATAATGAAGGCACTCCCTCATTGTTTTAATGGATTGCAACTGTGTATGATTACTGGTTGGGAGAAGAAAAACACAACAGCACTGCAGGCTGCCGACATCCAGTGGGTGTGTCAGGTTAGATTTACAAATTGTTAGATGAAAGGTTGGAAATGTAAGTATGTAGCACACAATTCACAGGTTCTGTTCATTAACATCCAAACTCCCCTTCATTTGTTGGCAACTGCATATGATATTATTGCCATTTAATATCCTTGCATATTTTAAGAACAATGATAAAGAATGGCTTACAGACTGCTTGTGTCAGATTACTGGTCAAATAAGAGAAGAATGACCAACAAACACAGAGAGGTAAAACAGAGCTGCATATTTGCAAGCAGTAGTCATAACTGGTTTCATAATCACTTTGTGCACTACATCCAAAAATAATAAATGTACAAATAACCATTGTATGGTTTCATATTACTGTAGATGATGTTGCAGTTGGTTGTATTCAGAATGATTTTTGATTCCTTTCTGCAAAGCTGTTTGTGTGGCAAAGAGGGATGATAAGGCATCCTTCCTGTGTTCTGAAGGTTCATTGGAGTGAGAGTTCAAATCTAGACCTATGTAGAAATATCTCATATGTACCAACATTAGTGTGTATGTCATAGATACTTTTCCTTATGTCATTGTTTTCTTTTGGGGGGGGGGGCTAGTGTTTGCATAATGTGCCACTTAGTGTAGTCATGGGAAACGGAAGAAAATAAATGTCAGGTTTGACTGTGTTATCTTCTTTGCACAAAGTGCGGCAGTGCACAAAATGGATAACTGGCCCACCCAGGAAGCAGACAGAGCACCAGCAGACAGGACTCAGTCAATAATTGAAACTGGATGTATTCAGTTAATTCTGTTGGGCACTGCACAAACACAATAAGAGGTGTTGTGCAGTAGTTAACACAGAGACCTTAAGAATGATTAGTAAATTATGGAATGTCATGTAACTAGTCCTGTGGCAGTAGGTGTAAGTGTAGGGCTGGTGCAACCTTATTTTTTACTGCTGTGACAGTGCAGTTTATAGCAATGAACTGAAAGTAGACAAGTGTTATTTCAGCATTCCTGTGGCAACAGTTATAAGTGTAGGACTGCCATATACATCGTCCTGGGTTTTAATACAGGATATTCCATACACTTTCACTGTTGTTCCACTTCCCATTATATTCACTCTCACTTATAACACTAAATAGTGGAGCTGATATGAATTATACTTATGAGGGATGAGACACCATTATTGTATTTTCAGATGTATGACTAAGGGTATACTGTGTACTATATTTCTGTAAGTATAATTCTGCTATTTGGACTTGCATGGCCTTCACAATTACCTAAGACATATACACAACAGGATCTGAGGCATGGAATAGTTTGGCCCAGGCTACATCCAGTGCCACTGGTATCCCATGCACTGGAGAGCAATGTAGGCATCATTTTAATAACCTACACATGAGAAAAGAAGAAATATATACAGTTTGGAGAAGTATCTATGAAGTTCCTGTGGAACATAAAGATGCTAAATGGATAGAAGTAAAAGAAAGAATAAGAAGTTTAAAGGTGCCGCATATGAAATGGGATGATGCAACAGCCAGAGAGATTGAAACAAAGTTAAGTAAAGCCTCTAATTGAAAAAGCCCAGGCCCAGATTCAGTATTAACATCTTTGCATGAAGATTTAGCCATGAGTAAGAACTATTTATATGTGCACCCTGCACAAACACCAACCTGGCTAACAAAAGGAAAAACAATGCTCCTCCTTAAGAGTGAACTGCAACCTACCCTAAAAATTATAGACCAATAACTTGCCTTCAGAAGACATATAAACTATACACCAGAATTGATGCCAACAGAGTTTATAGTCATTTAGAAAAAAAAAAACTTGGTTATAGCAATAGAACAAAAGGGTAATAAAAGAAAGTCATATGGAACTAAGGGTCATTTGTTAAATAAAGTCATAGTGGAGAACTGTAAAAAGGGAAAGAATTGAAGTATGGTATGGATTGACTACAAAAAAAAACATTTGATAGTATCCCAGATTCATGGATAAATGAGTGCTTAAAAATATAAAAAATACACCCTACACTGATCAACTACATTACAGTGAACATGAAACAGTGGCAGACCACTTTGCAGTTATGCCATGATAAAGGACAAAGTATTATTCCAGGAATAAAAATTCAAAGGGGGGTATTCCAGGGTGACTCTCCGTCACCACTGCTATTTTGCCTTCACCTTAACCCATTAAGCTGGCTACTTAAAAGCTTAGGCCATGGCTATAATGTGGCTCTGAGAAAACAACAAAGTGTAAAGATTTCTCATCTTCTTTCTGTCAATGATTTAAAACTGTATAGCTCATCAGATGAGGAATTTGAAAGCACAACTGCAAGTTGCCAAAAGTTTTTCAGATGATATAAAAATGTCATTTGGTCTTTATAAATGCTCAAAAGCAACATCTAAAGCAGGAAAACTGCAGCACCAAGAAAACATCAGTTTGGCACAAGAATGTAATATAAAAGAAATTGAGCAAGAGGGAGTGTATAAATGTTTGGGTATTGATGAAGGATCAGCAATAAAACATGAACAAATGTGAATAAAACTTAGGAATACTTTAGAAGACTTAAATTAATCCTGAAAACAGTGTTGACATCTAGGAACAAAATCCAAGCTATAAACCAATTTGCTCGTCCTGACCTAACTTACAGCTTTGGAGTGACTGACTGGCCCCAAAATGTGTTGGATAGATTAAATAGGAAAACAAGAAGGATGCTTCATGCTCACCAAATAATTTATAAAAATCTGTGCATACCAAGATTATATATTCCCTGTTCTGAAAGAGGGATGGGCCCCTTCGAAATTGATTACATGTATAGATCTGCAGTCACGGGACTCCAAACACATCTGCTGACCTCATAAGACCTAAATGTAGTAAAAGTTTTGAAGCATGAGGAGAATAAATTTAAGATGACTTCCCTGCTTTGTCTAGCAGAAGCATATCGGCATCAAATAGGCATGGAAATCAAACCACAAGTAGATAAAAATCAGGCAGCAACTGATTGTGCCAAAAAACAAAAGAAAGAATATAAGGTGAAGGACCAGATGAGAAGGCAAAAAATGTGGAAAATGCATAAATATATTTTCAAGCATAGAAAACTTCTGGAAGAACCCCATGTTGATCAGGAATGAACGCAGAAATGGTTAAGTAGAGGCAAATTCAAACCAAGAGATGAAAGGTTAATATTGGCAGCACAAGATAGTGGGCTACGTACACGTTGGTTTACAAAGTCCATTGAATATGTGGGAGAAACAGACAAATGTAGGTTTTGTAAAACAGAATTGGAAACAATTGCACACCTCGTTGCTGGTTGTGGCATACTAATGGCAGAAAGACTGTATACTGAAGACATAACAATGTGGCAAGAATGTTGCAGTGGGGATTGTGCAAACATTATGGTATTGAAGTGGCTGAAAAACACTGGAAACAGGAGCCACAAAGCATCATAGTAAGTGATGAAGACTACATTTCATGGGATCACCAATTACCAACCGTTCAAATGATGGATGCTAGAAAACCAGATATAGTGGTCCATGAAAAGAAGGCAAAAGTAGATCATTGAGCACTGAAATCGCCACACCCAGTGACTAGAGTGTCTTGCATACAGAGAGACACAAAGTTATAAAATATTAGGATTTGCAAGCAGAAACGAGAGCAATGTGGAAGAAAGATACCCAGACAGTTCCAATAGTAGTAGGAGCAACACATCTTATAAAAAAGAATCTACAGTCATATTTAGATGTGTTACCAATACATGTAACCCCATACCAATTGCAGGAGGAGTCATTGCTGGGCATATTACGGTTGCTGCAAAGAGCACTTCTGTCTGACATCAAAGATTGAAACAATACTAATTTCATGAACTTTAATCATATACTTTAACTTAGGAATGGGGTTCATTCCTGTCATGCTATTAGAAACCCAAAAGACTTGGAGAAATTAAAAAAGGGATATTCTCAACTGTTGATTGGAGGAATTTGAGACTGCAGACATCCCACAGCTGTGTTAATATGACAGTAACAGAGTACTTGTAAGATTTAGAAAGATAAATATAGACAAGACTGGTATGCATAATGCTCTTCTGTCCTTTTTTCAGCTGCTGCTGAGCATGAATTCAATTGGCAGGCTCATGTTGCTTGATTGGAGAGACTGAGGGAAGGAAGTGGTATGTATGCAGCAGAAGAGGAGTGTTAGTGTAACATTAAAAGTTAAAGGCAGCTTTTTGGTCTTTTATAGAGTTGTATGAAATTGAGCATGCATATCCCAACTGTAAAAGCAAGTATGCATACATTAGTCTGTAGTAGAAACCAGTTGTAAGAGTCTAGTATTAGACTGTAGTCAGAGCTTGTGGGTTCAAATACCACAATTCACAACTATAAAATACTGTTATTTTTTTCAATAATATTTACGTTAAATTAAAAACTTTATACCAGTGGCACAAATGCCCTGCTGTAAAGTGTAATCTGTATAAATGGAACACACATATGTACAATATATACACATTTCAAGGATTACTTTCAGCAATCTGTAGTATAGTGTGTATTTGTTAGGATGTATACTTAAGTGTAATATTTCAGATAAAAGAGTTGTATAGTTGTATTAATGCATTGTATGTCACATGTGACAGTATTAATTATCTATCTTTTTTCTTTCACCCAATCCTTAGCTCTCTTTTTTTATTTTCTCATATGTGTCTTTAAACTGTCAACATGTCATCCATGTGTACCACATCGCTAAATGCTAGACAGCACAGCAAGATACGCCAGCCCCAGCGGATCAGCCTGCCCCCATTCCACTGGCTCCAGCACCAGTCCTGAGGATATTGATCAATTATGTAGTTAGGCAGTTTTTGTATATATATGAATGGCCTTGATGTTAATCCTTTGTACTCTGATGATGCCCTAATATGTGTGGGTGAAAGCGCTAAGTACTTTTTTATTTTTTATGTTTGTGGAATATAACGGTTGATGCAGTTCACTGTGTGGTTTTTGTTATCTTACTAGATTCATTTCATTTTTGTTGGTTCACTCATACCACTCAGTGGCTGCTTCTACTGGTTTTATTTCAGTTTTTTTTACATTTTTAGATTTGATTTTATTATTGATTTTGTTTTTTCAGCCATTCTAGTTCGCTTTACACAGTTCGCTTCTTTTTACGTGAATTTATTTATACACATTGTCACTACGCTTATAGCATGGAGCAGTTGCTTATGCAGCACTTGGAATTAACTCAACGCCTTATAAAAACATTACAGGAAAGGGGAGAGAACTTTAATGAAGCAGACGCTTTGATCACTGAATCACAGGAGCGTTTACTTACGTTGCACTCTACCCCCAACACTAGCTTTCACAAACCATCAGCTAGTAATGGTTCAGGGAGCTTGAGAGGAGATGACGCCAATACAGGAAGTGCCAGAGTTACAGGTGCATCACCCAGAATGGCTCAGAACACTAGGGACGGTCATGGTGAGAGAGGCGAGACTATAGTTGGCGTTTCTACTAACCTGGATTATACTTTTACAGATTTAAAAGTTTTTTTGACTGCTCCGACCTTTACAAACGTGCTACATACGAACACTAAGGATATGGGTAGTTTAAATCAACAATTTAAGCAGTTTGAAAGGGTTTTAAGAACATTTAAATCGCTGCAGTTGGACAACGTGTATTTGGAAAGGTCGCTGGAATTGGGACAAGTTCCTAAAGGACTTCGTATTTTCAAACTACCATATGGTTTTACAGAAGGTACTGTGTTTTTTGATCAATTGTTGGAACTGTTTGATAAAACTGGTTTGGATTTGGTTAAGCTTATTATTTGTAATAACAATTCCAAGCTGACAGTCCTGTCTGAACAATTAGTGGCACTTGATAAGAGTATTAAACAGGACTTGTTGTTTGAGCACAATAAATTTCACTTGGAACAGATTTTTAAGGACATGGACAAGTTTACCAGTAAAGGTTTAGGTATTAAAAATGCTAAGTTACAAAGAGACTCTATTGATTATAAGAATAATAAAGATTTTTCTCATTTCAAACAATACAAAAATATGAAATATAATAGTAAATTAGTAGATAGAGAGGTTTATGGTAGAGGTGACTTGGCTATGGTTAATAATGAACATATAGATATTCATAGAAACAGGAATAATGACGATTTTGCAAATTCTGATTATGACAAAGGACAGCTTGATTTTTTTAGAAGAATCGACTCTGAGAAGGTTGGAGAGACTACGCAACAGATACGGTACACAACAAAAGAACAGGCATTACAGAAATACATCACACAGGAACAATGCATGGCACAAATAGGTGCATTTGAGTTAAGTGATGGTAATATTCCACATGATTCTTTTGTTTGTGGTTACAATATTAGTATTAATGTTTCAGGCAATGAAATTAGCACTACTAATTTTGAAGTACCTGATGACAGAACAAATAACCAGACTTTCAAGAATCCATTTGATATTAATGATGTTTTCATTGTTACAGAAGGTGGTTTTAGTTTGTATAATTACACTGATAAACATTTCGGTAAGGAGTTTTAGCCCATTTTAAAAGAGGTTTTAGCTTTGTACCATCTTTTAAATTAGATATTGGCAAAATTTTAATTAATTTAAAGCTTTATACTAGATTACTTAATTTAAAAGTGTTTTTTTCAAATAATAACAATGACTGTTTTAGTGATACAGCCCATTTGACACTGAAGCGTAGTAGTACATTCATTCCACCAAGTAATCCCATGATTGATTCATATTTTTGAAAAATTATGTGAGATTCAGTTCAGAAAAGTTTTGAAGAAAGAAAATGATATGGCTGAGAATCTCACATCTGCTGAAAAATTTTGTCTTAAAGAAATTACTACCTCTGACAATTTTAGAGTTATGAAACCAGACAAGGGAGGTGGTGTGGTAATAATGACTAATACAGATTATTACAACAAAATGACCATCATGTTGAATGATACTAATACATATGAAAAAGTGACGAAATATAAGATGTCAAGGGCCTATATGAAAGTGGATTGGTTACTATATGAATATTTGATGGAAGGAATTTTAACTAAAGATGAATACTGTTATCTAAGTGTTGAATTTCCAATTACTCCAACTGTTTTTGGTATCCCAAAGATACACAAGGATGTGTACAATCCACCTTTCAGGCCTATTGTTTCTGCAAGAGGTTCAAAAACTGAGGCCTTGGCATCTTTTATTGATGTTAATTGCAAAGATACTCTTGCTAAATTACCACACATTTTAAGGGATTCCTGGCATTGTCTGGATTTAATTAGACAAAATAACGCCATGACTACTTCTGACTTGATTATGGCTACTATTGATGTGGTCAATTTATTTTCAGTTATTCCTCACAAGCAGGGTCTTGAAATGTTTGAGGCTAGTTTATTGAGTTATAGTGGCATGAATGTCACTAAATGCCACCTTTTAACTGAATTAATGGAAATTGTGTTGGAAAATAATTTTATTTATATTAATGGTGAATTCTATAGACAAAGTACTGGTGTTGCAATGGGCGCCAGATGTGCTCCTATTTATGCAAATTTGGTGCTAGCTAAATGGGAAATTGACTCAGTGTTTACATCTGCTTATTGGCATAAGGTATCCGTGTATTTGCGTTATTTGGATGATATTATATTTTGGACAGGTGAAAAGGCTGAGTTGATTGAATTCATTGGATATTTGGGTAGGACATCTGATTTTCTTAAGTTTACTAGTAATATTCAAGACAAACAATGCGAATTTCTTGATCTTATTTTGTCCCATGATGACGATGGTTTTCATTCCAACATTTTTAGGAAGAAAACCTTTTCTAATTCTTTTTTACATTTTAACAGTTGTCATCCTTTTTATCAAAAAAGAAATTTGATTAACAGGCAAATGGTTAGATTATCAAGAATTATTAGTGATGATAATATATTCAAACAAGAAATTGAAATACTGTCCAATATGTTTATAGACCGAGGATACCCCAATGACTTAATTGGTACTATCAAAAGGGATATTTATATTAATAGGACCATAGTTTATAGACCCATTATCAAATATGGGTGTGACAATTTGTCCAAGGCCAATTCCAGTTTGCCTAGATATGATTCATTTATTTTGCCATATAATGATATATCACATTACTTAGCTAACATCATTAAGGAGACATGGACAAGTGTTTTTATAAACAACGCTGAGTTATCTAAGATATTAGGAAGTCAGCCTAAAATTACATTTAGTAGAGGGAGAAACTTAAAGGACATCTACGAGTCTAATGTTAACAGGAATTTATATAAAACATCTAAAATGAGTAAATGTGGTACTTGTCGCACTTGAAAATACATTAATGATGGTCCCTATGTTGCAATTCAGGGTTACAGTAAGACCATTAGATGCCCAGGATATTGTAATTGCAACACGAAGATGGTGATATACTGGCAACTTGCTTAACATGCTCGGCATTTTATGTTGGTAAAAACCATTAGGAAGTTAAGAGAACGCATAGTTGAGCATGCTAGAGATATCAAGAAACATAAGACTACGAGTTCCTTATATATGCACAGTACCAGATGTCCAAATTTGAAAAGATTTATATTTTTTGTCATAGATAGAATTCCACACAACATTCATAAAGGTGGTGATGAGAAGACTATGCTTGAGGCTATGGAATGTTTATGGCAATTCAGATTAAAAGCTTGTATGCTACCTGGTATTAATGAAAATATATCTATCTCAAGTATTTTAAAATATAGGTCACATTTTATATGACCTAATTTTGTGTATATAGTTAAGATTCAACATATTTATAATCTTATTTAAATATTTTATATTAATATATTTTAAGTTTTTTACCTTTTTATATGTACAGTGCTGACATATATATATATATATATATATATATATATATATATATATAATATGTATTTCAAACAGGTTGATGTAATGGGATCCTATCTCGCCTACATTCATAACAGATGGTTCGGAGCCGATCCATCGGCTCCGACTCGGCAACTAATACACTAGCACGAAGTCTCTCATTGGCTGGGCTACTCCCTATCCCAGGATGCACTACACCTGCTTCCCCAGATCTCGTTTGCTGCTTAACAAGCTGGACGTGGTCTCGACTTGGCTGGAGCTAAGTGGTTCTTTTTACCTTATTGGTCCTTGACCTAGGGAATTTTTGTCTATATTAACCAAACAGCTGTTTTAACAGCTATTTCTTACTATTTCTTATTTTTTCTTTGAGTGCTTGAGTGTTTTCAAAAAATTTATTTTAATCAGTCGGGCAAGGCCCGTTTAAGTTAGAGGGCCTTTGCCCTACCTTTGAGTGCTATTAGGTTTAATTAACTTTTGGTTAGTTGTTTTTCGGGCAAAGCCCGTTTAAATTAGAGGGCTTTGGGCTGTTTAACTTGTTTCTAATTATTGTGAGGTAAACTTTCACCAGTACTCACGCCAGTGTGTCTCGCGCTTTTCAGTTGGCGCAATTTGTGTATAGTGCTATACTTGTTGTGGTAGAGTAAGATTTCCATAGAGTTTTACTTGTTGTGGCCTGTATCATGTCTAAGGAACAAAAGTCAGGTTTTAAAAAATGCACTCGGTGCAATTATAAAATGTCTATTACAGACAGTCATTCAGTCTGTGTTTATTGTTTGGGGCCGAAACATCTGCAAGAGACTTGTAGCGTCTGTCATGCGTTCTCCGCTAGAGTTCTTCAAGAACGCAAGAACAAATTAATATTGAAAGGGCTTATCAAACCTTCTTTTGAGGAAGCCTTAAATCCACCTGTTGCTTCCAAAAAGAAAAGATCGTCAGCTCCGACAAGTCCGTCGGAGCCGACTTCTAAAAAGACAAAATTGACCTCTTCTTCCTCGGCTCCACTGACTTCGGGGCCGAGGGTGAGGTCTGCCTCGATACCTCCTACCTCGGCTCCATTGCCTTCGGAGCCGCAAGTTGGAGTATCGAGGTGAATCACCTCCATCGGTTCCAATGGCTTCGAGCCGGTGGAAGTGTGCAGCTCAGACTCTTCCCCTCGGCTCAAGAAGGCTCGTGCCGATGGTGGTCCATGCTGTGGTGGAGTCGGCGCCGATAGCATTGGAGCCGTTTGAGCCGGTCCCCTTCTCTCGGAGCCGAGAGGAAAGTCTTCTCGATTGTCTACCCCCTCTAAATCAACGAGACTTTCAGATTCGGACCTGGATAGGGGTTTACAGAGGCTATTCCAATCTCCAGTGTTTACTAAATTGGTCTCGGCTCCAGCACAGTTTGCTTCGAGCCGATCCTCCTCCAACACATTTGATTCCTCCTCCAACCTCTTGAGCCGTTGGAGCCGGTGGTGTTGGAGCAAAGTGGAGCCGTACGGTCGGAGCAGAGACCCCTTACAGGCCTTTCGGTTTCGACTGTGCTTCCTACCCTGTCCTCCGGTTCAGGGTTTGGCACTGCGACCTCTTCAGCCGGGCCGAGGGAACACTTTGGTTTTGGATGCTTCGGTACCTAGTCTTCCTCTTGGAGCATCGGCTGCTGGAATTCCTGGTGCCATCGTGGCCTCTAGACCAGTGACCTCCTTGGATTCTGGAGGTCCGGCCTTTGAGGTCATGAGGAGCGCGCTAGCCATGTCTTTGCCGGTTCAGCAAGATTCTACCTCACCGTCCCTGGATTTGGAGACTGGTGCCTCTGTTGTGTTGCACCCCGGCAGCGGGGCCCCAGGGCCTGAGGATACCCCCATCGGCGGTTCCCTTCTTCCGGGTGGTCCGTCCGAATCTGCTTCGGACGAACCCCAAGGAAGAAATTGTGTAAGAGGAAGCACGTAGACTCCCAAGATGAGTCTGTTACATCGGATACTGACCTCGATGACGCAGAAGGGTCTCCCAAATCATCTTCGGATGATATCTCCTTCTCAGACATCTTGGAGATTCTGAGACAGAGAGGTGACTGGCAAGCCAAAACCCTTCAGCTGAGGAGTCAGTCTTCCTCAAGGCCTTTGGGGCCCAGCCTTCCGCCTCCTGGGTGTCTCCGCCCTTCGATGAACTCCTTGATTTGGTTTCTCGAAGGGCGTGGGAACACCCTGATTCTGTGGAACCGGTGCCTGCGAGGCCCAATAAATTTTTGTCAGCCCCCCCCCAGAAGGAGTTTCTCACAAAGGGTGTGCCTGTAGATGCTTTGGTGGTGGCTTCTGCCACACAGCAAGGACGTGGCAGAGGCTTCAACGTCTGTTCATCCTCCTAATAAGGATTCTAGGAGCATGGATAGGTACGGGCCCTGTCTTCAGCGGCCTTTGCCTTACGGTCGCTGAACTACTTATGTCATTTTACGAGGCTCCAAAGGGATCTTCTCAAAGAGCTAAATGACTCTCTTGTTGGTAACCTACCTGAGGCGCTGGCCCCGACTGTTGGCGCACAGATGACTACCCTCCTTTCTATTGTTAACTCGTCCATGAGGCTCATTTCATATGCGGCGAAGGCGAAGTAGACAAAGGAACAGGCGTTGCCCTCAGGAGACAAGCCTGGTTACGCTTGTGTTAGTCTGGAGGCCTTCAAGTCTTCCTTCACGGCCCTTTGATGGGTCATCTTTGTTTGGACCCAAGGTGAAGGACACACTAACTCGGTGCGAGCAGGAGGGCAAGACTTTGACTGCCGTTGGGGCCCGATTTTCCGCTCCTTCTAGGCCTTACCCCAAGGCTGGAGAGGAGGGAAAATGTGGTTTAGAAAATCTCAGAAGTCTTTCCCTACTCCACCCAGTGATTCCCCCTCCAGAGGCAGGGGGGGGGGGGATTTTGGAAGACGCCGCCCAGAGGTGGCAGAGGCCCCCGTAACTCTGGAGACCGCGATTCCTTTCGTGGTTCTTCATACAACCAGCGTCCCTGAGTTGTTGCCCGACTGTGCATCTCCGTAGCCAGTCGGGGGTCATTTTGGCGCACCCACAAGCTTGGGAATCCATAACAAGCGATCAGTGGGTGCATTACCGGAGGTTATATCATCCCCTTCAACAAACCCCCCCTTTCTTTAAGGGAAATCCCGGACGTACCACCCAGTCAGCGGGATCAGGCAGCATTAGAGGTTTCAAAGCTGCTAGAAAAAAGAGCCATCCATCCTGTCCCCATCGACCAGATCGGATCAGGAACTTACTCAAGATTATTTTTGGTACCAAAAAAGACAGGGGACTTCAGGCCCATTTTGGACCTCAGTTCATTGAATCGTTTAGAAGAAGTCCAAATTCCGAATGGTCACTCTTCAATCTATTCTTCCTTTGCTGGAAAAAGATGCATGGATGTGCTCCATAGATATCCAGGACGCTTACTCTCACATTCCCATAGCTCAAGAGTCCAGGAGACATTTACGCTTCCACCTCGGAGTCAGTCATTTCCAATTCCGAGCACTGCCCTTTGGTCTCACCACAGCCCCCAGGGTGTTCACCAAGTGTCTGGCAGTGGTAACTGCTCACCTGAGAAGTCTGGGATTCCAGGTGTTTCCTTATCTAGATGACTGGCTCCTTACTGCCACCTCCGAGCATCTACTACTCCAAGCGCTCAGAGCCACGTTCACCTTGGGCCGTTTCTTAGGGATCACGTTCAATTTGCAAAAATCTGTACTTCAGCCATCTCAGCGTATTACTTTCATAGGCGCAGACTTAGACACAAAAAGAATGCGCGCCTTTTTACCGGCAGCAAGAATTCAGGTCCTACAAGATCAAGTCAAATCCTGTCTTCCCTACTAAGAGCCCGCCCATCGGATCCTACAACTGTTGGGCTCGATGGCGTCAACCATACTTTTAGTTCCCTTGGCCAGACTTCACATGCGAATTTTACAATGGCTACTGTCGGTTCAATGGTCTTATCAGGAACTTCCTTGAACCACTTAATCATAATCACGGAAAGTTGCCGTCGAGATCTGCATTGGTGGCATCTCAATCAAATCTCGACCCCCTTTATACCTCAACGTCCGTTGCCACTGTGACTACGGACACCTCCCAGGTAGGGTGGGGTCATTACCTGGACAGGTCGGTCCAAGGCACATGGCAGATCCAGGAAACGCATTTGCATATCAATGTCCTGGAGATGAGGCGGTACTATTGGTACTCAAGCTCTCCATCACGCTCTCCCACAGGGCCCGATTACTATCCTATCTGACAACATGTCGGTGGTGTGGTACATAAACAAGCAAGGTGGAACCAGGTCTTACCCACTATGCAGAGAAGCCATGAGACTTTGGCACTGGGCGGTAGCTACCAACCGCTTTCTAATGGCAACGCACATACCGGGGAAGTCCAATGTGATTGCGGACAGATTAAGCAGGACCATTCTTTTGCCCCACTAGTGGTCCCTCAACCAGGGTATAGCTGCGAAAATCTTCGACAGATGGGGTCTTCCTTGCTGCGACCTGTTTGCCAGCCCTCACAATGCGAAATGCAGAGAGTTCTTCACACTGTTCCCTTCTCAGGGACAGATTCCCAGGGACGCTCTGACTCACATTTGGCCCCCCGGTCTTCTCTATGCCTTCCCTCCGTTCCCCCTCCTACCGAGGGTGATACAGAAGGCCATTTACATGGAGAGCGAGATGATTTTGATTGCCCCTGGCCTCGTCAAGTTTGGTTTCCTTTTCTACAGAGGCATCCGATAGAAGGTCCATGGTTTCTGGATCCGGTGCCAGACCTGTTGACTCATCAGTCAGGACGGCTTCATCCTTCTCTCAGGTCCCTGAAGTTGGCAGCATGGTTACTCCACTTCCATCCTTAGTCCGAGACAATGCTCTTTCGCGGACGTGGTCCACATACTGTCTTCTTCTCATAAACCTTCCACCATCAAACTTTATTCCAGTAAATGGAAAAGGTTTGCCTTCTGGGCTCAAGAACGGGGTATAGATCCTCTCACTGCACCAGTATCGGAGGTTCTGAATTTTCTGGCCTCCCTTTTTCAGTCGGGCTCTTCAGTTTCTACCATTAAGGTTCAGCTAGCGGCGATCTCTAATTTTCATGCTTCATTTGAACCTTCATTGATGTCTCACAAACTTTGTAAGGCTTTCCTTAAAGGGGCTTGGCTCCTTAGGCCTCTTTATCTCATCCTGTCCCCTTGGGATTTGAATATGGTTCTTGCTGCCCTAACTGCCCGTCCTTTGAACCAGCTGCTACCTGTGATTTAAAATTTCTGTCTTGGAAAACGGCCTTTTAGTAGCCATAACGTCTGCCAGGTGAGTTTCAGAACTTCAAGCTCTTTGTTCTGATCCTCCTATTTGATTTTCACAAGCATAGAGTTTCATTGAAATTAAACCCTGCATTTATACCAAAAGTGGCCTCCTCTTTCTGTATTCAACAAACTATAGAACTCCCTGTCTTTTCCAGAATTCTCTAATAACGCAGAATATACTTTTGCATCAATTGACGTACATAGACAACTGCGTTTTATTTGAATAGAACCGCTCAAGCGGAAATCAAATCAATTGTTTGTTTCCTTTGCAGTGAACAAATTAGGTCAACCAGTAACAAAAACCTCCATATCTAAATGGATTAAAGATTGTATCATTTTTATTTATTCACAGGCTAACAAGGACCTTCCCTTTCCAGTCAAGGCTCATTCTACCAGGGCAATGGCTACTTCCGTAGCTTTTCACTCCAAGTTATCAATAGATGATATTTGTGCTGCGGCAACCTGGACTTCTCCGCACTTTCATTTCTCATTACAAATTGGATGTGGTTTCTCGAGGCAGAGCTTCCTTTGGTTCCACAGTTCTCAGGAGTGTTTTCCAATGAGCCACCGGGATGTAGGTGCTAGGACGCTGTCCCATCTGTTATGAATGTAGGCGAGATAGGATCCCATTACATCTTTTAGTTATGTACTTACCATAACCCGGATGTATGGGATCCATCTCACATTCATAAGTACCCACCCTCCTTCCCCTTCCACTGGATTTAGAGGAGCTGTAGTCCCTTTTTTCTTGGCGATCTTTCTTGAAGAACTTTAGTTGGTTATAATGACTACTAGTTTTTCTGTGTTTGCATGGATGTATGAAAGCGAACAAACAAGATCTGGGGAAGCAGGTGTAGTGCATCCTGGGATAGGGAGTAGCCCAGCCAATGAGAGACTTCGTGCTAGTGTATTAGTTGCCGAGTCGGGGCCGATGGATCGGCTCCGAACCATCTGTTATGAATGTAGGCGAGATGGATCCCATACATCCGAAGTTATGGTAAGTACATAACTAAAAGTTTTATATTTGAGCCAAGTCACTTTAACATATACCTCTACATTGAATTGATCAATCAATTAATTATTTAATTGATCAATTATGTTATTAGGCAGTTTTTGTATATATATGAATGGCCTTGATGTTAATCCTTTGTACTCTGATGATGCCCTAGTATGTGTGGGTGAAAGCGCTAAGTACTTTTTTATTTTTTATGTTTGTGGAATAAAACGGTTGATGCAGTTCACTGTGTGTTTTTTGTTATCTTACTGAGGATGTCTGGGAGCTAACTTGGCAGCACTGTCTCTGCTGTCCCTGCACTACCTGTGCCCTCAGGTAGTACTGCTGTGGAAGCTGGTGCAGTGGTACCCTCTGGGAGCAGTGCAGAGGTGGTGATTTCTTCACCCACAAGGAGTTGCTAAGGATGGTGCATAAAGTCATGCACTGCACCATTGGTGTACACCTGTGCCTGAAGGAGAGGCTGCTCTCTCTCAGGGTCCATAGGAGGAGGAGACATCAAGCACTCCAGCCACCAGTGGAGTAATGGGACAGTGATGATAGTCCAGTGGGTGAGGACTCAGTTCTTACTGTCTCCAAGCTTGATGTCCATGAGCCTGTGTTGTCCCCTCTCTCACCCCAATCATGGTGTCCCCCAACATTTTGTGTCCATCACCATCCCTGTCTCTTGTCTTGTATGCATTTGCTTCCTCACCTACCCAACGTACCTGACCCAGACATACCAACGTCCCTTACCCAGCAGCCCTCTCATACTGAATTAAATAAAAATGGGCACCAGTCCCCCCCCCCCAAAAAAAAAAAAATCATCCCATACATAGTTCTCCATTTTGCACATTCGTCTTCTTGACTCAAACAATTCATTCTAATTGGATATACAACATGATTGTACTGCCACCCGTCTTTGTGGAGGTGACAGTCCAAATTCAGTTAATATTCAGTTTATATTTTGCACATATTTTCAGTTTACACTGTTAGGAAAGAACCATCTCCCTCCTGCACATTTCTGTATTGCTTTTCCTTTGTTCTTCCCCCTGTTGCTCCCATTTCACCACCTTCCTATCTACCCCATTTTAGCACCTTTAATCTGGTCAAAAAATAGAATCACACATAACACATATAAGTAGCAGAAAAAGCAATGGATCCCTTCACTTTTTTGGGCTGTATGTGCGGAGTTTCTCATCATGCATCAAGACAACGAGTGGTGGTACAATGCCTTGGTTACCTCCATGCAATGCCACTTAACCCTGCTGCACTATGCCAACACACAGCAACACATGTACTCTAAAGAATTTATGTCATTGCATTATCAGTGTTTATTTAAAAATATTTAATAGTACTGGATACACCTGGATTCAAACAGTATCACCGGTGCTCAAAAAGAAATATGTCAATGCATTTACACCTGCTGCCACAGTGTCAGTTAAGTATCAGGTATGTTTCATAGACTCAATAACTCAGACTTTTCACAATGTGGCTTGCTTTTGTGCACTACTTAACTACACTCAAACATGGAAAGTATTGAAAATGTGTATCTTGTATGCGCAAACATTTTGCCATCCATTGCTCTCCACACTATGGAAAAGTAAATATCAATATGCATTACTGCTGATTACTGTCCAGTTGTCTATGACATGAAAAAGCATGTGAAACTGAAGGCCCTGTCTAACAATATGTCACATAGTTACAATACAACCATATGTTGCCTCCCTCCAGGCATGCAACCCTGGTGTCTCAGTACCTTTTCTACACATATATCACCTACACTGTGTAAATTAATATCAGATGTGTGATATGCAATGCACATCAGTCTCGTAACATGCAGAACTATAAGTATTGACCCATAAGTCAGAAAAGCCTTATCTGCAATGCTAGGGAAGAAATCAGCATGGATTTTATCCACAGGGTATAAGTGACCTTCAGCATACTTGACTCAACACATTTTGATTTTGTCAAGTGTAGATCTTGCTTATTAAACCTAGTGGTCTTCTTTGATACTGACCCTAAAGACCCGTATGAGGGATAACAGGACATACCACCTATGATGACTTTTCCAAGGCCTCTGACACTATTCCCCCATTCAAGTTTCAGAAAATCTCCCCATTTGGGAATTAACCCATACATAGCTAGATGGGTAGCCAACTGGCTCACTGACAGAACACAAACTGTCAAAGTTGGGGACTGCACATCCACCACTAGACCACTTACCAGTGGAATACCACAAAGATCTGTGCTGGGCTCTCAGCTGTTTGGAAACTATTTCTCTGAAGTTCAGGCAAAGGTAGATGGCCTGTGGCTTACCAAGTTTGCAGATGACTGTCAACCTGGTACGTAATTATATAAAGAGTCCCCTAACTATGTTAACATATTACAGAAGGAGCTGACAGACAAATGATTGGTGCCAAACTCATGGATTAAACCTTAAAGCCTCATTGTCCCCTTTGGCAATGAAGTACCCCTGCTAATTATGATATTCATAGCACCGCTGTAAGCTCAAACACAGTGTTGTGAGACTTAGGAACACATGATAGCAATCTACACTTCAATCACTGTGTGTCCATAGTGGCAAGACACACATTCTACATTGGGCACTTCATAAATAAGATCATCACATCCAAGACCAGGGAGGTCATAGCTCTGCTCTACTCTTCCCTTATCAGACCACTAATTGAGTACAATGCTCCCTCCTGTCTGTACCTCACCAGACACCTGCAGCTGAGAGGTTTGTGACTGGGAGAATCTGAGGCCTCCAAAACATGACATACATGGAAAGACCTGTCACTGTACTCAGTGTCATACAGGCTGTGGAGAAGTGACCTATGCCTGGCCTACAGAGCAGTCTCAGACCCTGCCCTACTGGAAATACTGGACATCTGCAAATCAAATGGGAGGAGGATAACTTGCTTAAGGGATCTAAACCTAGCCTGTGGCATAAACAGAACATGCTGGGGAGACAAATATATCTCCCAGCAATTGCCACTCTGTAATAGGCTCCCACTGCATGTGAAGCAGTGCTCCTCAATGACCCTATTCCGTGCAGCCTTGACAACTGAATGGGTGATAGGTGCCACCCAGGGTGAATTTACAATGTCCCTCATGGACAGGGCCTGTCAGTGCTGATCACAAAATTGCTGTGCTAACAGCAATTATCTAACTATGCTCAATAAGGATAATTGTGTTTTTATATGGCTAGGCTTGTAAACACCCTGGCTAGTAACCACATGTGAAGCTATGAACTTATGCAGACCTCCGCCATCTATTCTCAAACATGCCCTGCTGATGTCATCCACTATAAGTTGACCAGCAGTCTTGTAAAAGTCAGACTTTTGCTGTGGTGCTTGCATAAAGTACTGAGTTTTGTAGCCTGTGTACTTAGGTAAGGGTTCTATTCTCACTGCAGTCAACTGGATGTGTATGTGAGTCTAGCCAGATCAGCAGAAGTCTGTATACAACAGTTACTGCTCCAATCTCATGGATTGACAGTATTTTGATACTTGCACATGCCTATACATCCATTTCATGCAGGCCTCCCTACATCTTCTTTCCAGTCTTGTCAGATTTGTGCCATGGTTCTTGTGTAAAGTACTAAGTTCTGTAGTCTGTGTACTTAGGTAGAGGTTCTGTTCTCATTGCAGTCATCTGTGTGTGTGTGTGTGTGTGTAAAGATCCCATTTCCAGTTGTTTTCTCTGTGTTACTGTATTCACTACTTGTAGTACAGTTGGATTAGATTTTGATTTCCGTATTCTAGTATTTGTTTTTTTGGCAGCCACAATAATTAGACTCAGCAAAGTTTCTTACTATGTCTAGGCAATTACGATTCTGTATCATAGGTCAAAAAATAATTTCCTTAGTCATACCAATTTGCTCACCCAGTATTTCTGATAGAGTAGTCTTCAGGGAATTTTTAATGTCTGCCAACTCATTACACCCCTAGAAAATATGTTCCCAGTTACCTCTTTCTTCCCCATCACATCTCCAACATTTGCTATCTATCTGAGGAAAAACATTTTTGAATCTATTTGAGGTATAAAAATGCCTATGTAAACATTTCCAAGAAAAGATCATAAATCTTCTAGACTTTATTGCATAATTGGGAGAAATACACATATCCCTCCCATTCTTTATTTGTGAATTGCTTATCCCGTCTTTCTTCCCAATCCTTTCTAAACTCTTTTGATTGACAGTTATAGTTAGCATGCAATGTTTTATATTCTCTACTAATTATTGCTTTTTTAACAGCAGCTTCTGTTCTAGATTCTACTAAAAACTCTACCAGTGCTGGTCTTTCATTTAGCCCCCATTCTTCTCATTCTGTTACCTTTCCTGTCTCATTATTTGGTCCAAGTGCCTTAGTTCTTTTTGCAAGTTTTCTCCAATAATTTTCAGCTTCTTCTTGCCTATTGTCTGTATCCCTAATTGCAGTTATCCCTATTGGGAGACTCTCCTTTCTCCAGTCTCAATCTATTCTTCCTTTGCTGGAAAAAGATGCATGGATGTGCTCCATAGATATCCAGGACGCTTACTCTCACATTCCCATAGCTCAAGAGTCCAGGAGACATTTACGCCCACCTCGGAGTCAGTCATTTCCACCGAGCACTGCCCTTTGGTCTCACCACAGCCCCAGGGTGTTCACCAAGTGTCTGGCAGTGGTAACTGCTCACCTGAGAAGTCTGGGATTCCAGGTGTTTCCTTATCTAGATGACTGGCGCATCTACTACTCCAAGCGATCACGCTCAATTTGCAAAAATCTGTACTTCAGCCATCTCAGCGTATTACTTAGGCGAGACTTAGACACAAAAGAATTTTTACCGCAGCAAGAATTCAGGTCCTACAAGATCAAGTCAAATCCTGTCTTCCCCTACTAAGAGCCCCGCCCATCGGATCCTACAACTGTTGGGCTCGATGGCGTCAACCATACTTTTAGTTCCAGACTTCACATGCGAATTTTACAATGGCTACTGTCGGTTCAATGGTCTTATCAGGAACTTCCTTGAACCACTTAATCATAATCACGGAAAGTTGCCCGAGATCTGCATTGGTGGCATCTCCAATCAAATCTCGACTTTATACCTCAACGTCCGTTGCCACTGTGACTACGGACACCTCCCAGGTAGGGTGGGGGTCATTACCTGGACAGGTCGGTCCAAGGCACATGGCAGATCCAGGAAACGCATTTGCATATCAATGTCCTGGAGATGAGAGCGGTACTATTGGTACTCCAAGCTCTCCATCACGCTCTCCCACAGGGCCGATTACTATCCTATCTGACAACATGTCGGTGGTGTGGTACATAAACAAGCAAGGTGGAACCAGGTCTTACCCACTATGCAGAGAAGCCATGAGACTTTGGCACTGGCGGTAGCTACCAACCGCTTTCTAATGGGGAAGTCCAATGTGATTGCGGACAGATTAAGCAGGACCATTCTTTGCCCTGGTGGTCCCTCAACCAGGGTATAGCTGCGAAAATCTTCGACAGATGGGGTCTTCCTTGCTGCGACCTGTTTGCCAGCCCTCACAATGCGAAATGCAGAGAGTTCTTCACACTGTTCCTTCTCAGGGACAGATTCCCAGGGCGCTCTGACTCACATTTGGCCCCGGTCTTCTCTATGCCTTCCTCCTTCTCCCCTCCTACCGAGGGTGATACAGAAGGCCATTTACATGGAGAGCGAGATGATTTTGATTGCCCCGCACTGGCCTCGTCAAGTTTGGTTTCCTTTTCTACAGAGGCATCCGATAGAAGGTCCATGGTTTCTGGATCCGGTGCCAGACCTGTTGACTCATCAGTCAGGACGGCTTCATCCTTCTCTCAGGTCCCTGAAGTTGGCAGCATGGTTACTCCACTTCCATCCTTAGTCCGAGACAATGCTCTTTCGCCGGACGTGGTCCACATACTGTCTTCTTCTCATAAACCTTCCACCATCAAACTTTATTCCAGTAAATGGAAAAGGTTTGCCTTCTGGGCTCAAGAGCGGGGTATAGATCCTCTCACTGCACCAGTATCGGAGGTTCTGAATTTTCTGGCCTCCCTTTTCAGTCGGGCTCTTCAGTTTCTACCATTAAGGTTCAGCTAGCGATCTCTAATTTTCATGCTTCATTTGAACCTTCATTGATGTCTCACAAACTTTGTAAGGCTTTCCTTAAAGGGGCTTGGCTCCTTAGGCCTCTTTATCTCATCCTGTCCCCTTGGGATTTGAATATGGTTCTTGCTGCCCTAACTGCCCGTCCTTTCGAACCAGCTGCTACCTGTGATTTAAAATTTCTGTCTTGGAAAACGGCCTTTTAGTAGCCATAACGTCTGCCAGGTGAGTTTCAGAACTTCAAGCTCTTTGTTCTGATCCTCCCTATTTGATTTTTCACAAGCATAGAGTTTCATTGAAATTAAACCCTGCATTTATACCAAAAGTGGCCTCCTCTTTCTGTATTCAACAAACTATAGAACTCCTGTCTTTTTCCAGAATTCTAATAACGCAGAATATACTTTGCATCAATTGACGTACATAGACAACTGCGTTTTATTTGAATAGAACCGCTCAAAAATCAAATCAATTGTTTGTTTCCTTTGCAGTGAACAAATTAGGTCAACCAGTAACAAAACCTCCATATCTAAATGGATTAAAGATTGTATCATTTTTATTTATTCACAGGCTAACAAGGACCTTCCCTTTCCAGTCAAGGCTCATTCTACCAGGGCAATGGCTACTTCCGTAGCTTTTCACTCCAAGTTATCAATAGATGATATTTGTGCTCAACCTGGACTTCTCCGCACACTTTCATTTCTCATTACAAATTGGATGTGGTTTCTCGAGGCAGAGCTTCCTTTGGTTCCACAGTTCTCAGGAGTGTTTTCCAATGAGCCACCCGGGATGTAGGTGCTAGGGACGCTGTCCCATCTGTTATGAATGTAGAGATAGGATCCCATTACATCTTTTAGTTATGTACTTACCATAACCGGATGTATGGGATCCATCTCGCCTACATTCATAAGTACCTACCCTCCTTCCCCTTCCACTCGGATTTAGAGGAGCTGTAGTCCCTTTTTTCTTGGCGATCTTTCTTGAAGAACTTTAGTTGGTTATAATGACTACTAGTTTTTCTGTGTTTGCATGGATGTATGAAAGCGAACAAACAAGATCTGGGGAAGCAGGTGTAGTGCATCCTGGGATAGGGAGTAGCCCAGCCAATGAGAGACTTCGTGCTAGTGTATTAGTTGCGGTGGAGCCGATGGATCTCCGAACCATCTGTTATGAATGTAGGCGAGATGGATCCCATACATCCGGTTATGGTAAGTACATAACTAAAAGTTTTATATTTGAGCCAAGTCACTTTAACATATACCTCTACATTGAATTGATCAATCAATTAATTATTTAATTGATCAATTATGTTATTAGGCAGTTTTTGTATATATATGAATGGCCTTGATGTTAATCCTTTGTACTCTGATGATGCCCTAATATGTGTGGGTGAAAGCGCTAAGTACTTTTTTATTTTTTATGTTTGTGGAATAAAACGGTTGATGCAGTTCACTGTGTGTTTTTTGTTATCTTACTGAGGATGTCTGGGAGCTAACTTGGCAGCACTGTCTCTGCTGTCCCTGCACTACCTGTGCCCTCAGGTAGTACTGCTGTGGAAGCTGGTGCAGTGGTACCCTCTGGGAGCAGTGCAGAGGTGGTGATTTCTTCACCCACAAGGAGTTGCTAAGGATGGTGCATAAAGTCATGCACTGCACCATTGGTGTACACCTGTGCCTGAAGGAGAGGCTGCTCTCTCTCAGGGTCCATAGGAGGAGGAGACATCAAGCACTCCAGCCACCAGTGGAGTAATGGGACAGTGATGATAGTCCAGTGGGTGAGGACTCAGTTCTTACTGTCTCCAAGCTTGATGTCCATGAGCCTGTGTTGTCCCCTCTCTCACCCCAATCATGGTGTCGCCCAACATTTTGTGTCCATCACCATCCCTGTCTCTTGTCTTGTATGCATTTGCTTCCTCACCTACCCAACGTACCTGACCCAGACATACCAACGTCCCTTACCCAGCAGCCCTCTCATACTGAATTAAATAAAAATGGGCACCAGTCCCCCCCCAAAAAAAAAAAAATCATCCCATACATAGTTCTCCATTTTGCACATTCGTCTTCTTGACTCAAACAATTCATTCTAATTGGATATACAACATGATTGTACTGCCACCCGTCTTTGTGGAGGTGACAGTCCAAATTCAGTTAATATTCAGTTTATATTTTGCACATATTTTCAGTTTACACTGTTAGGAAAGAACCATCTCCCTCCTGCACATTCCTGTATTGCTTTTCCTTTGTTCTTCCCCCTGTTGCTCCCCATTTCACCACCTTCCTATCTACCCCATTTTAGCACCTTTAATCTGGTCAAAAAATAGAATCACACATAACACATATAAGTAGCAGAAAAAGCAATGGATCCCTTCACTTTTTTGGGCTGTATGTGCGGAGTTTCTCATCATGCATCAAGACAACGAGTGGTGGTACAATGCCTTGGTTACCTCCATGCAATGCCACTTAACCCTGCTGCACTATGCCAACACACAGCAACACATGTACTCTAAAGAATTTATGTCATTGCATTATCAGTGTTTATTTAAAAATATTTAATAGTACTGGATACACCTGGATTCAAACAAAGTATCACCGGTGCTCAAAAAGAAATATGTCAATGCATTTACACCTGCTGCCACAGTGTCAGTTAAGTATCAGGTATGTTTCATAGACTCAATAACTCAGACTTTTCACAATGTGGCTTGCTTTTGTGCACTACTTAACTACACTCAAACATGGAAAGTATTGAAAATGTGTATCTTGTATGTGCAAACATTTTGCCATCCATTGCTCTCCACACTATGGAAAAGTAAATATCAATATGCATTACTGCTGATTACTGTCCAGTTGTCTATGACATGAAAAAGCATGTGAAACTGAAGGCCCTATCTAACAATATGTCACATAGTTACAATACAACCATATGTTGCCTCCCTCCAGGCATGCAACCCTGGTGTCTCAGTACCTTTTCTACACATATATCACCTACACTGTGTAAATTAATATCAGATGTGTGATATGCAATGCACATCAGTCTTGTAACATGCAGAACTATAAGTATTGACCCATAAGTCAGAAAAGCCTTATCTGCAATGCTAGGGAAGAAATCAGCATGGATTTTATCCACAGGGTATAAGTGACCTTCAGCATACTTGACTCAACACATTTTGATTTTGTCAAGTGTAGATCTTGCTTATTAAACCTAGTGGTCTTCTTTGATACTGACCCTAAAGACCCGTATGAGGGATAACAGGACATACCACCTATGATGACTTTTCCAAGGCCTTTGACACTATTCCCCCATTCAAGTTTCAGAAAATCTCCCCATTTGGGAATTAACCCATACATAGCTAGATGGGTAGCCAACTGGCTCACTGACAGAACACAAACTGTCAAAGTTGGGGACTGCACATCCACCACTAGACCACTTACCAGTGGAATACCACAAAGATCTGTGCTGGGCTCTCAGCTGTTTGGAAACTATTTCTCTGAAGTTCAGGCAAAGGTAGATGGCCTGTGGCTTACCAAGTTTGCAGATGACTGTCAACCTGGTACGTAATTATATAAAGAGTCCCCTAACTATGTTAACATATTACAGAAGGAGCTGACAGACAAATGATTGGTGCCAAACTCATGGATTAAACCTTAAAGCCTCATTGTCCCCTTTGGCAATGAAGTACCCCTGCTAATTATGATATTCATAGCACCGCTGTAAGCTCAAACACAGTGTTGTGAGACTTAGGAACACATGATAGCAATCTACACTTCAATCACTGTGTGTCCATAGTGGCAAGACACACATTCTACATTGGGCACTTCATAAATAAGATCATCACATCCAAGACCAGGGAGGTCATAGCTCTGCTCTACTCTTCCCTTATCAGACCACTAATTGAGTACAATGCTCCCTCCTGTCTGTACCTCACCAGACACCTGCAGCAGCTGGAGAAAACGCAGAGGTTTGTGACTGGGAGAATCTGAGGCCTCCAAAACATGACATACATGGAAAGACCTGTCACTGTACTCAGTGTCATACAGGCTGTGGAGAAGTGACCTATGCCTGCTCTACAGAGCAGTATCAGACCCTGCCCTACTGGAAATACTGGACATCTGCAAATCAAATGGGACAAGAATAACTTGCTCCAGGGATCTCAACCTAGCCTGTGACATAAACAGAACATGCTGGGGAGACATATCTCCCAGTGATTGCCATGCCTCTGTAATAGATTCCAACTGCTTGTGAAGCAGTGCTCCTCAATGACCCTATTCCGGTGCAGCCTTGACAACTGAATGGGTGATAGGTGCCACCCCAGGGTGAATTTACAATGTCCCTCATGGACAGGGCCTGTCAGTGCTGATCACAAAATTGCTGTGCTAACAGCAATTATCTAACTATGCTCAATAAGGATAATTGTGTTTTTATATGGCTAGGCTTGTAAACACCCTAGGGCCATTAGGCTAGTAACCACATGTGAAGCTATGAACTTATGCAGACCTCCCACCATCTATTCTCAAACATGCCCTGCTGATGTCATCCACTATAAGTTGACCAGCAGTCTTGTAAAAGTCAGACTTTTGCTGTGGTGCTTGCATAAAGTACTGAGTTTTGTAGCCTGTGTACTTAGGTAAGGGTTCTATTCTCACTGCAGTCAACTGGATGTGTATGTGAGTCTAGCCAGAACAGCAGAAGTCTGTATACAACAGTTACTGCTCCAATCTCATGGATTGACAGTATTTTGATACTTGCACATGCCTATACATCCATTTCATGCAGGCCTCCCTACATCTTCTTTCCAGTCTTGTCAGATTTGTGCCATGGTTCTTGTGTAAAGTACTAAGTTCTGTAGTCTGTGTACTTAGGTAGAGGTTCTGTTCTCATTGCAGTCATCTGTGTGTGTGTGTGTGTGTGTGTGTGTGTGTGTGTGTGTGTGTGTGTGTAAAGATCCCATTTCCAGTTTTTTTCTCTGTGTTACTGTATTCACTACTTGTAGTGCAGTTGGATTAGATTTTGATTTCCGTATTCTAGTATTTGTTTTTTTGGCAGCCACAATAATTAGACTCAGCAAAGTTTCTTACTATGTCTAGGCAATTACGATTCTGTATCATAGGTCAAAAAATAATTTCCTTAGTCATACCAATTTGCTCACCCAGTATTTCTGATAGAGTAGTCTTCAGGGAATTTTTAATGTCTGCCAACTCATTACACCCCTAGAAAATATGTTCCCAGTTACCTCTTTCTTCCCCATCACATCTCCAACATTTGCTATCTATCTGAGGAAAAACATTTTTGAATCTATTTGAGGTATAAAAATGCCTATGTAAACATTTCCAAGAAAAGATCATAAATCTTCTAGACTTTATTGCATAATTGGGAGAAATACACATATCCCTCCCATTCTTTATTTGTGAATTGCTTATCCCGTCTTTCTTCCCAATCCTTTCTAAACTCCTTTGATTGACAGTTATAGTTATCATGCAATATTTTATATTCTCTACTAATTATTCCTTTTTTAACAGCAGCTTCTGTTCTAGATTCTACTAAAAACTCTACCAGTGCTGGTCTTTCATTTAGCCCCCCCCCATTCTTCTCATTCTGTTACCTTTCCCTGTCTCATTATTTGGTCCAAGTGCCTTAGTTCTTTTGCAAGTTTTCTCCAATAATTTTCAGCTTCTTCTTGCCTATTGTCTGTATCCCTAATTGCAGTTATCCCTATTGGGAGACTCTCCTTTCTCCAGTCTCGTGTTGGCTTACTTCTTAGAATACTTTCTGCTCCTTAATGAATATAATATTCTCTATGGTTATTGTTATTCTCTTTAAAGATCTACATTCAAAATCTCAGTCTCCCCTTGTTTCTTGAGCTTCTCCCCTGTTTTTATTATCATCCCTTTCTAATTTGAATTATAGGCTTCTGTTTGTGCTATGTATAGGAGCCTTAACTGTGTAGCTCTGAAATAACCTTTCAAATAGGGTAATCCAAGACCACCTTGTTCTCTTGGAAGAGTCAGCTTATCCCACTTGACTCTTACCATCTTCCCCTTCCCAGATAAAGTCATTCAGCTCTTTAGTAATTGCTAGACAACTTCTCCTCTGGTTGATAAAAAAAATATGCCTAACTTGTGTATAAAATTAAATGGACTAAAACATTTTAACTGCTTGTATCTTGCTATCCATATTCATAAAACAGAGCTTCCAATTTCTGTTTTTGTATTATCTTTTGTTTAATCTCTTCCCACATAGCCTTAGCCGCCACACCAGAATCCTTTTTAATCCATACTCCTAAACACTTCATTTCATCTTGTCCATAAATATAGATATTGCTGAACTATTTTCTGTGGAGTACATAATTTACAGCTATTGCTTTTGTTTTAGCTTCATTAATTTTGTATCCTAAAAGATCTGAAACTGTCTCAAAATGTTCCACAACACTGAAATGTTATTTTCTGGTTTTGTCAGGTATAAAATAATATCATATGCAAATACAGCCAGCTTTTCTTGACTACCTTAGCATTTATATCCTAGAATTTCTGAGTCCCTTATTTTCTTTGCCAATGGATCTAAATATAATGCAAATAACAAAGGGAAGGAGGACACCCCTGCCTAGTTCCTTTGCTCAAACAGAAATTATCAGAGAAGAGCCTTCCCACTTTAATTATCACCTCCGATCCCTCATATATTCTCCTAATCAGTCTTATAATTTGATCAGGGATTGCAAATGCTTCCATTGCCCTGCTCATAAACTTCCAGTTTACTCTGTCAAATGCTTTCTTTGCATCAAGACCCACCAACAACAGTGGTGTTTTATTACATTCTGCTTTTCTCTCTATCATCAGTGTTCTGTTAATGTTGACATATGTTTGCCTCCTCTCCACAAAACAACCTTTATCAATATCTATCAATTTTGGCATCATATTTGCCATTCTTTTAGCTATTATAGACATAAACACTATATAATCATGGTTTAGGATTGAAATGGACTTGTATGAAGCTGGATCTGATGGCTCTTTACCCTCTTTAGGTATTACAGCCACCACCGCTTTCTTCCAGGATGTTGGTGCTTCTCCTTCTCTTAAAATACTGTTAAGCAAAACATTCCAGATTTTTATCAGTTTTTCCCTCTTAGCTTCCAAACTTCTACAGGAATACCATCTATTCCTGGGGACTTTCCTGTGGATTGGTTATACATCACCTTTTTTATCTCAGCTGCTCCTATCCTAACTTAGTAATTGAGCCTCATCTACCTCTAACCTTGGCACATTTAATTTTTCCATAAACATTTCCATTTGTACCTTTTCTTGATTTACATATTTTTCTGCTTTATACAGACTCATAAAATTTTTGAAATATTTCTAGTACCTCTACAGGATCTCTTGTTATCTTCCTTGTTATATGCTCTCTAAACTTGGTGACAACCCTTTCTACTTTCTGCTGCCTGCCATTGTACTAAAAGTTTTTGTGCTCTGGAGTCATTGTCAGAAACAGTTGCTTAATAAAAAATTTTCTAAACTCATGCATATTATCAAGGTAATCTCTTATTTTCTGTTTGGTATTCTGCAATTCCTCCTCTTCTTATTCTGTGAGATTCAGCCTATTCTGCAATACTTTAACCTTTGCCAGTCCCTTTATATAATTCTTGTTGTTTCTTAACCATATATTTCTTTCTTTTATTTCCACCTTATTTTTAAACTCCACTTTAACTTTTATTCCACTCCTTAGCTATATTTTCAGAAGAAATTTCTGTCTTCTGTATTACATTTGGAATAATTTCCACTACTATTCCTTAAATTCCTGTCTTTTCAACATATAGTTGGGTAAGCACCAGTGTCTCATTGTTATTTCATTACCCTGCATTTTTATTTTAGTTAATATTGGTGCGTGATCTGAAATAGCTGTTGGATATGTATCAAAACTTTCAATTAAATGCACTCATTCCTGTGAAATATATATTCTGTCTAGTCTAAATCAGTTTTTGTATCTTGTGGAATAAATATGCAAATTATATGACTCCTACTACTGAATTCCCATCTTCCATGTCAAATATTTTCATAAGTTTCTTCAAAACACTACCCTCCTTTGTTATATTTTCCCTTCTGGACACCCCCAGCCTCGTAGTCACTGCTGCAAATCAAATTCTAGTCCCCACCTATAAGTAATAATCCCTGCCAAAAGCTGAATATTTCTTCCAAAAATTTCTTAAGCTTCATTTTAGCAGTTTTAGGTGGACTATAAATACATGCCAGTATAATCCTCCTCCTCCTCCCTTGGCAGTAGACCCTTAGTACTACAAATCTACCATTATTATCTTTTTATCCTCACTATTGGAGATCCTCTTGCAATTAATAAAAATACTCATCTTTTCCTTTGTCCCAGGTATTCCACTGAATAACCATCCTGAAAACTTTTATTTATCAAATTTACATGTTCAGTTCTTTCCAAGTGTGTCTCCTTTAGTAGAACTATTTGCACTCTACATTTTTAATATAGTTCACTACTCATTCTTTTTTGTACACACACATATATATATATATATATATATATATATATGGGTTCACTTTAAATAATCGAATGTTCAGAACATCGACATTCTGATCATCGAGACCAGAATATTGATGTTCAGAACATTGAATGTTTAAAGTGGAAGTGCCAGGTAAGTGAGATCGTGGAATGTTGAGTGTGTATGCCGGGCAGCAAGGTGCCCTGTATGTTGTGTGTGTGTGTGCCATCTGAGTGTTGGCATTGCAGGTAGGGTACGGGAAATCTCCCATTTAGCGCTACTGCATATAGCTGTAAATGGGAGATTTCCCTTACCCGACTGTAGTGCGATCTCGGAGTTGGAATATTAAAGTGGGGGGCACAGCCCCCCACATGGGGGTGCAGGGGGGTGCATTTTTTGTTGTTTTTATGGTTCATTTTGAACCTTCGATGTTCTGAACATTGATGTTCTGGTCTCGATGATCAGAACGGCGATGTTCTAAACATTCAATGTTTCAAAGTGAATCTATATATATATATATATATATATATATATATATATATATATATATATACCATTTACATTTAAAGATTATATAGAAAGCATCATTATGTTAAAAAGTTATTATTCCCACTTTTTATGTGTAACAGCTTTCTAAGTGTCTAATTCCAGCTTTTGTGTTACATGCATACACTAATGTTTGGCTGGTTGATCTTTTATACAATTCTTTCTTGTCATATTCATTTCAGCCTATGTCATATCTTACAAAAGTTTTTGTTTCATTGAAAGCCCTCAAACAAAAAAGCAAACACACCCGCATTACACCCCTAAAACCTATTAACTTAATGCTAACACACAAAACTATGTACATCTTCAAATACTGAAGTTTTACCTTCTTAAGGGAAGAATTGTCCCAGACTGGCAGCCACACTTACAGACTTGGGTTAACCAAAAAGGAAGGTTATGCATGGTACAGCCTATGCTTCTACTAAATGCTGTTTGGTTTTGTCTTATCTTTATTACTCTCCCAGATTGGGAAAGTACTTAAATGCTTTCAGAAAACATTAACTTCTAGCCATTCTAAGAAACCAGTATTCTGTTTTTTATTACTCTTTATCAGATTGTGGCCATGGAGATGTGAGAACCAGATGCAGAGTTGCTTCTATAGCATTCATTTATTTGCTCGACAATGTTCTTTTTAATTTGTTTGCTTTCCTCATACAACTTGTTACTAGATCAAGCCAAGGGCCTTAATCCAGTCATTCCCCTCCAGGAAAGAAGATTTTGAAAATAGCTGGTTACAACAGCTTGCAATTCATGTATGCTTCTCAACATTCCCTGATTAATGGAATAAATTTACTCCCCTTCTGTCTGGTGTACAGTGAGTAATCATTTTCCGCAAACACTCTATTGTCTCCCACTTTTAGTACTTTGTCCTTCTGCCACGGTTTTGTCAGAATCAACTCCTTCTGCTGGTAGGATTGCATCTTTGCTATTAAAAGTATAGGTGTTTTTTTTCATGGCAAGGTTTGGAGCATGCACACAATGTGCCCCTTCAATTAACAACTCCTGCTGTGGAATACCAGTCCAGTTGTTTATATCTGTGCTTTCATAAAATTAATATAGTCTGTTCCTTCCATCTTCTCTGGTACAGCAGAAAATCTCAGGTTTTCCCTATGTGCTCTCTCCTCTAATTCTTAGTTTTTGAAACATGTTTTCTTCAACAGTCTCATATTTAGCCAGCCTTTTCTTCATTTCAACCTCAGATATTTGCAGTTTTATCACCTTATCGGAATATCTTTTTTAAAGTTTTCTCCATTTTTCCAGCCTTTTATTTGAATTGATATACTCCTTCAGTGTTTTGTTTATTTTAGTCATTTCTGAGTACATTTGACTTATTTTTTTTCTAGGTTACTGGAAATCATGTCTTGCACCAAAGCTGGAACTTGCACTGGTTTTTGCTGAACAGCAGAATTCTTCCCAGTCAGTGTTTTTTCCTCACCTTTTGCTGGCTTCCAGGCAGTGCAGTTACTAGCCAGTTACTGAAATTTGCCCAAAAATGCAGGTTTACTGGCTCTGCCCTCTGGGTTTTTGTTTTCACACTTGGAGAGCTGAAATTAAGCTGTTACTCAACGTGCAGCCATCTTAAACGTCCAGAATTTTATCTAGTTTTTATTTGCATTGTGTAATAAAAGACGTCAAGAGCTTCTGGAACTTGTGTGCAGAATGTCATCAGATAAGTTAGCCTAGTAGACACCTGATAACCCATAGTACCACATCTTGGGTACAGAAATCCACTGATACTGTGCCTTTTACTGACATCATATTCATGTGGATGGCCATGAATCTTATAAGTCTGTTAATAAAGTTTAGTAATGACTGTCAGTACATTATAGTAATTATTGTTTATGCCACTAAGTTTCCTGAAGTAGTTCTCATGCAAAAGGCCATACCTTAGTCAATAGCCAAGCAGCTAGTGTTACTTTTGTTCAGGGTGGGGCTATCAAAGAAATACTCACAGAGCTTTTACCAATTTTTAAAATCTCATGGATAAAGTTCTGAACCCTCATGCCAAGTAATCAGCTTCACAACTTGATGCCATATTAATTTATTCAAAAAAGTAAGAGTCATATTTATTCAAAGTACAAGCTTCCTGGCCTTTTAAGACAGACACAACTTACAGTTAATGCTGCCAAAAGCAATCTTTGTATGACAGAAACCAGATACTTAAGGTATGTGATTGAGAGAGGAATAATTAGACCGCAAACAGAAGATATTAAAATGGCAATAGAAAGCAGTTTAAAGACTGGCAGGCAGTTTAAAATTTGTACACAACTTTGCCACAATAGTCTTCCCTCAACTATACCTTACAATAGGTAATATAGCTATCCAGGTAAGATAGTCAGAAGGCACAGATGAGGCTGAAAACTTTGTCATAGTAAGAACCTGTCATGGTTGCCTCTGACTTTAATATACTTTTAGTTACATACTCTGATGCATATGAAGTTGATTTAGAAGTTGTGCTATCTCAGGAAGTGGTGAGAAACACCCAATCTGCTACCTAACTGGGAAGTTAAGTAACATCAAGACAGGTACTTTGCTACAAAGCAGGAAAGTCTTGCTATTAAGTGGGCACTAACTTCCCTACAATATTAGTTAGAACACAGCCTCACCCAGGTAGCTGACAATGCATGTTTACAGTGGTTATGCAAACAGTGGTACATAAACACCAAATTAAATTTGCAGATCTTGTCATTATAGCCATTTCATTTTAGCATCTGACATAGGTCAGACAGTAGCCCCTAAATGCAGATAGGTTATCCTAATTATATAACTCATTGCATTCAGTATAGAACTAGGGTTCTAGGCTAGGTCTGGCACAGGGGTTAGTTAAAATGATCGAAGTGCTGTTTTGAGGTGCTGCATATACACAGTATAGTATGATGTGAACGTAAAAGAGTGACTTATACATAGAGTATTATGGTAGTGAAGCACATATTAGCTGAGGCCTGTAGCCAAAAGAGACAGAGCTGTTTGCCACTCTTAAAGAAGGATTTTTGAAGGCCAAGAGTGGAACTGTGGAGTTCTAGGAGCTTAACTGTGGATTTACCTGTGAAGTACTGCAAGCCTACCAGTCGATTTACCTCTGAAGGACTACAGAAACATAATTCTGGATGTTTGACACAGCATGACCAGAGCTGTGATACTTGAGAACTGTAGGGACTTGTGATATTTCATTTAGAGACTTTACAAGTGGACTGACAAGCCCAGAACTGAAATCTATGCAAAAATATGTTTTTTTTTTCAAATTTGTATTAAATGTTAACTTTATTTTATATGTTGCAGTAAATAAACTATGTGGGAACTAATGATGTTGTTTCCAGTGAATGTTAATTGCTGTTAGATATAGAGTTACCAAAATTAGGCACACACTTTATGTGATACCCAGCTAGTCAAATTAACAACTTCACCAGTCTTTTAGTAGATGATACAGGTTAGTTTTTATAGCCTCAATCAAAATTTTCTGTATTGTAAATTCCAAAAATGCACTGGAGGCAGGACATAAATAAATAAATCAATAAATAAATAAAATTAAAAAATATATGTAGAAGCATGGATTTATTCAGTAGCCCACAAACCAGAATATTAGCCCACTTGGTTTTGCAGTTACAAAGTAAAGCAAACTGTATCTTACTAAATTACTTAAAACAGTGTTTAGCCCATACAGCCATCCCTCCCAAGATACAAGCCACTTTGTATGTAATCAAAAGAAAGTACAAGGTTGCAGGCTTCTCGCAAGTTCAACTTTCATCTCTAAAACCAGGTACTTCCACAAAGTGTACTCCATAGATTACACTCCACAGGTTTTCCCTGACTGGAATCTCTTACTCCACACTTCAAGGTCTTCTTTAAAATGTGTGTCTTCTTTGAGCTGATTCTCCATTTGGTAAACTAACTTCTGAGTTTATCCCTTCAGGCATCTCACTTTTATATTATAGTAATTGGCAGTTAAGATGTTGTGATCTGGCCAGTAGTTGTGAGAGTATCCCCACAATATATTCTGCTGTATACATTCTCAGTACACACTTAACCGGTAGCACACACATACATTTTCCATAGCCAACATGTTATAGTTACTCCATCCCAGCATAAATCTAAGAGTTTTATAATCATAACAATAGGGTATAGTCTCCAGACAACTCATCAGCATTTCTGTTGACTAGGCTGGGTCTGTAGGTCACACTGTATACTGAAAGGGTTACAAAGGTAGTGACCACATGCAAACTTAGAATTGCCATCAGTTTAACCACTTCACTATTGCAAATGGTATGATCTGTTACCAGATTGAAATATCTACCTAACAAATAGCATTTTGAGGCACAGAAAGACCACTTTATAGCTAGATTCTCTTGCAATAGCTGAATATCTTCTTTGTGCATTGCATAGCTTCCTGCTATATAGCACACTAGGTGCTCCACACAGCATGAATGTCTTGTCATAACACTGCCCCAAACCTACTTCTGATGCATTTATATATAAAGTAAACTCTATGAGTTACTAACACAGCAACAAAACAAAGGATTCTTTGTACTTTATTAAAGGCTTTATCTGCTTCAAGAGACCATTGCAGCTTGAAAAGATCTTTTCCCCCTTTTGAATTCTGTTAATGGCCAGGTGTTAGTCACAAAATTGGGCACAAACTTTATGTAATGCCCAGCTAGTCCAGAGTGGGCCTTCACCTGTCTCAAAGGATACAAGTTAATTTTTATAACCTCAGTCTTTTCTAGTTATGGTCTTACCACCTACCTTCTTTTAAGGTACCCTATGTAGGTAGCTTCCACCACAACCAGTATACCTTTTTTAGCATTTACAGTTAAATCTGTTTTATGGATTCTAGGATCATCCATATTTAGGTAAGTGAGATTTCTAGTTTTAGAAATTAATGACCATGTCATCCAGGTATTCTGTGGCATATTATAAGTGGGGCATCAGTATTTTACCCGTCAGCCCCTGAAAGATGGCTGGGGATCCATGTAGATCCAAAAGTATCAGTATGTACTGAATAAACTATCAGGAGGTTACAAAAGCTGTTTTTCCCTTTGGCAGAGGAGGTAAGTGGTATCTGTCAGTATTCCTTCGTTAAGTCAAGTCTACTGTTGTCAAGTATCTGATCTTCCCTATGCTCTCAATAATAACAATAATAATAATAACTATTTTTTAAATAGGTGGGTCCACTGGGAGCAGTGTTTGGTTAAGTGACTTGCACAAGGTCATGTACTAGACAAATGAGTATTAAGGGAATCAAACCTGTACCACATGAACTACAGCTAACAGCCTTAACCCACTGTGCCAACTACCAGATCAATATAATTTTTAGGCATGGGATAGGTATCAAACTTTGAAATACTATTTGGTTTCCACAAGTCATTGAAGAATCTGATACTTACATCAGGCTTAGGAACTAGCTCTACTGGAATGCTCCATTCACTTTGTAATTCTTCTGTTATGCCTATTTTGAAAATTTTGTTTCAGTGACTGGTGTTGCCTTTATATTATGTTCTATTGGTTTAATTTCCAAAGATATTTCTGAATATACTGTTTTATTTCTTAATAAAAAATTCTCTCACTTCCTGCTTTTGTACTTTTAACAAGATTATTCTGGTTGTACTTCACAAAGAGGCTGTCTGGTCTCTCCAACAAGAACTTCAGCTTGTGAGATCTTTGCAGAATTCTTTGTTTCATTTTATAGTTTCAACAAATTAAAGTGATACATTTTCTGAATGTAGTTACTATGGGCATTACCAGCTTTAGCCTACTCTGTAAATGTCAACAGTGTTCTATTATACTTTTGAATGGATTTTTTTCTCTTACCAAATTTCTCTAGTAAAGTCAAGCAGCCCTCTTGGATGGCTGCTATGCAGAAGTTAATATGGGGTACATGGCACCTCGTTGATTGAGAACAGTAAGTAGAGTAACAGCTGGTCCCAGTTTTTACCCTCTACATCAACAGTTTTTCTCACCAAGGGTTTCAGCATTTTTTTTAACCTCTCTAGTAATCAGTCAGTCTGCAGATGTTAGACTGCTGTCTTCAACTATTTGACTAGAAAGCATTGACATAACTGATGCATTACCTTATGCCAATTCCTTGTTAATAGCCTTAGAATTAGCTTTGTGTGGTGGCACTGCTTCTGGAAATTTGGTAGCATAATCCATTGTGACTAGTATGCACTGGTACCAGATGCTAGGTTTACTAATAGCCCTGTGATGTCCATAACAGTACATTTAAATGGTACTTTTATGGTAGGCTTTGTGATTGAGGACTCCTGTAGATCCCTAATGGGATGCTGTGTTCTGATATTTTAGGCAAAATGCACAGAAATTCACTGTCTCTTTCATTAAGCCTAGCCAGTAAAATCTTGCTAATCCCCTTGCCTTAGTTTTGACCATCCACTGTAGTCTTATAATATGTGACTGTGGAATAGCTTCATAACTAGTGCCTTATATTATAAAGTTTTGAAAACGGTAGTTGATGCAGATTTTTTCCTTTATTTGCTCTATATAAGAGCTAATCTTTGAACTCAAAATAGGGGAAAGAAGTAATGGGAGCATCATGTTCCCTCTCTTCCCCTAAAACCTTTGTTATGTTGTATCTTGCTCTATTTGAAGTATTACATTCCCATTTTGCCTTTATAAAGTTTCTGTGACTTACCTATTTAGTCTCCTAACTTAAGATTGCTTTCTTTAAGTTTCTTGCTTCAGTGTGAAAGGTGTAGCTTCTTCCCCTAAAATACTAGCACTGTAGCTTATTCTATATATTCCTATGGAAAGAAGGAGCTGTAAACAAAAATTTTTCTGCTTTACTATCTTTGCTATCAGCCAAGAAGAACTGTAATCTTAAAACCTCATCGGATGGACCATATATGATGTGTGTTGGTAGAATCTTGTGGCACTTTCCCCTGTGAGTTCTGCAGAAAAAGTTGATTTTTTAATAAAGGTGTGTTTATTTATTCTTTGGATAAAAAGTCACAAAACTAAAGGTAAGTTGAGGTATCAATCCAAGATGGCAGTTTATGTAGCAAAATGTACCACTTACCCTGCAGTTTATACAGGAAAAAGAAACATATGCTTTGTGAAAGAGTATATGCAGTTAAACATCAGAATAGTATTCATGTCATTTATAAACATTCTACTGAGTGCAGTAATTTTAAGAAATGTGTTTTCTTTGTCCCCAAAGGAATGCAAGGGGATACGAAATCATAAGATCATAGGAAAATACTAAGCTAAAGACCCTAAAGGGCCACTTTAAGCCTAGCTATACTTCCAAGAAATATTAGAAAGGTATTGTTCCTGTAAGTTATGTAGTGGGTATTAAAACTTGGGGATGAGTGGTCAAGCATTTACAAGTTTCCTGTGTCTAGTAGAGACATCTGTGCCATACCAGGGGTACATTTCCAGTCTCCCATCCACTGATCCAAGTTCTCTTGAATAAGTGCAGGGAAGAATTTTGCTTCATGTGGATGGGAAACCTGTTCCAGGGAAGGGGGAGCTTCCTTCCATCATGTCCTATTTATTTTGTAGCCTAGGTTTAGATCCCTGGATCAGGTGTTTTGGTGCTATTTTTTTACAAATGTGCAACAGGTCCAGTAAGGCTGAATCAGAGGATGATTTGTAGGCCAGCATAGGTCCCCTCTCAGCAGCCTGTAGTAGACAGAGTATAAGGACAATGCATTGAGGCAGTCTGCATATGACTTGCTTTCTGTACTTGTATTTTGTGAAGAACCTCTGTGATCACTACATTTGTTGTATATGCCTGGTCAGGCACTTTCTGAAGGGTGCATTGTACTCAACTCAATGATTGATCTTATGAGAGCAAAGTACAACAGAACAATGATATATTTGGACCTGGATGCCATAGCCTTAGTAAGTTGTGCAGCATTGAATGATTTTCTTATTAATGTAGATTTGTGATAGTCAAAGGTCAAGTCACTGTCTACATATGTTTCCAAATCCCTGCTTATTGATTCTATTCTTAGTTATGTGTTATCTATGTAGTAATTTGCAGGAATGTCTGTCTTACTGAAGGAAACTATTACGCACTTCTTCGCATTGAGTTTAAGAGTGTGACTCCAGCACCAGTTATTAATATGTTGCACAAAAAGCTCACTCCAGGATAAAAGTGCAGTTTATTAACAGCTTAAAAACGTAAGTGCTTTCGTCCCAAATTACACTTGATAAAGGAACTTTATCAGACAACAATAGCAGTTAACACACACATTAAATACTTATAAGTATAGGTCCATAAGTAGGTACTAGGCTATTGGCCTTAGGGCCTATATAAGCCTAGCCAAAAATGTACCCTGGCTTTCGCCACCCAAGAAAATTACTTTCCTGTGCCCCTGTCGAGCAGAGCCACAGAAGTGATCCCTGGGGTGAATTTCCTATTTCTCATCCAATCATCAAGATTTTTCTTGAAGAGTGCTAATGAGGAGCTCTGTTTGACATCGATAGGTAGTCTGTTTCAGAGTATGAGAAGTCTCTGGGACAGTAATCAATACCTCCAGCATGTTCTGTTTATTGTGGTGACAAGGTTTAGGTCCTTAGAGCGTGTAGCTCGGAGGGATTGGGATTTCTTTAAGTGGAGCATGTCCAACAACTCTGGGTTGGACACAGCTTTGTATGTTAGGCAGAGATCGCCTCTGAGTAAGCAATATACGATGGAGTAAAGATGGAGTTTTTTGAGACTGTCTGCATAGGGCATCTGTTTGAGGCCAGTAATCCTCTTTGTGAGCAATATACGATGGAGTAAAGATGGAGTTTTTTGAGACTGTCTGCATAGGGCATCTGTTTGAGGCCAGTAATCCTCTTTGTGAGGTATTTCTGTGGCCTTTCCAGTTGTTGTAGATGTCTTGTGAGGTACATACCAAAAGGGCATTGTACTCTATAATGGGTCTATTAGACCCATTATAGAGGGGAACAATGACCTCTTTTTTTCTGGATGAGAAACCTTTTGTGATGAGGTGAGCCACGTAGAAGGATTTTCTGACCACTGTGGCAATGTGATTATCAAAGGAGAGACTACTGTCCACCTGTGTCCCAAGGTCTCATCACATTTTTGGCATTAAGTAGACTACCAGCTATGTGGTAGTTCATGGGTACAGAGTTTTTACCAAAGGGAATGACAATACACTTTTTGGCATTGAGCTTGAGGCCATGGCTTTGACACCAGGTATCTGTCTCAGTGAGGCCCTTTTGTAGTATGTCCACATCGTTAGGAATTTCGATTATGGCTCCTAGTTTGCAGTCATCTGCAAACTTTGTTAGCCAAAGACCTTCTGTGTTAGCCTGTACTTCAGAGAAGTAGATACCAAACAGGAGAGGACCCAGGACTGAACCCTGTGGTACTCCACTTGTCACTGGTCTGAAGTCGGATTTGGAGTCCGCTACTTTCACAGTGTGGGTTCTGTCCGTGAGCCAGTTGGCAACCCATCTTGTGACATAGGGATTTATACCTAGTTTAGTGAGTTTATCTATAATTCCAGAGTGGAGGATGGTGTTGAAAGCCTTGGCAAGATCTAGATGAGCTGTGTGAACCACTTTACCCTCATCTATGGCTTTGCTGACTGCTTCAAAGAAGTTAATCAGGTTTAGGAGACATGATCTGCATTTTACAAATCCGAACTGGGTAAGGTCCAGAGTTTGGAGATTACCAATGTCTTTGCTTATGAGTTCCATGATGATACATTCCATGGCCTTGCAGACCAGGCTCGTCAGGCTAATGGGGCGGTAGTTCCCGGGGTCCATCATGGTTCCCCTTTATGGAGTGGGATAACTGTCACTGTGCGCCATTCAGTTGGCACAAAGCCTGAGGTGAGGCTATGATTGAACATGGTACTTAGGTAGGGTGCCAGTTCATTCTGTAGTTTGTGTAGAATGCTGCCTGGGATATTGTCAGGTCCCATGGATGCTGTGTTCTTGGCTTTGGAGAGTGTGTTTTTTACCTGTGCAGCCGTGATTACAGGAACTTTGCATTCTTCCAGTATAGAGATGGGCCCTCTAGGGGGTGAGAGGGGGGTAAAGTTAGCACTGAACCTATCTGTCAGGATGTTGGCAATATCAGTTGGTTCTGTATATTTCGTGCCATTGTGCTGTAACTCAGAGCATATCTGAGTGTTGCCATTGAGATTCTTGACATAGCTATAGAATGCTTTGTCATTGTCTTTAGAGTCAGTGGCAATTTTGTTTTCGTAACTAGCTTTGGAGGATTTTATGAGGGATCTCAGCTTCTTACTGAGGTTGACCAGGGAGTTCCTCCAGTCATGGGATTTTACTCCTTTTTGCAACAGTTTCTTTCTTCTGTTGTAGAGTTTGTTTATGGCAGAGGACCACCAGATTGGCTTCCTTTTTTTTAGAAGATAGCATCTTGGTTCTGTTAGGGATAGCATGAGCCATGCACTCGTGTAAGTGCTTATAAAGTGCATTTGTGTAGGATTCAACAGTCGTACCTCTATTTATTCTTTCTATGTGAAGGGGGTAGTTTAGATGTACATAATTTTATTCATGACTTAGACTGTAATAATTTTGGTATAAAGTTTGATGGAGCTCAGTGGGGAGATAGTTACATTTTTGGATGTAAATTTGCATGTTAGAGGTAATAAGGTAGTAACATCAGTGCATCATAAATTTGAAGGTGTGAATAATTTCATTAATGGAACTAGTTGCCATCCCCCACACTTAATATCAGCACTTCCCTATAATGAATTATTGCGAATTTCAAGATTAACTAGTGATGAACAACAAAAAGAATTAGAAATTGAGTTGACCTGTCAGAAATTTATTAAAAGAGGTTATAGTGTAGAAAGTGTAGAACAAGCTAAAAATAATTTGAATTTTAATAATCAGATTCATAAACAAGTAAAATATAGGGCCAAATCAGATAAAAATGTGTATAATCAACAAGTGGATAAAATGTTTTTTGTTACAACATATGGAACATATACAGAGAAATTAGTAGAAATTGTCATGTTTTATTGGACACATTTGTTACAAGATCCATGCTTGGGTGAATTGTTACCTCAAAACCTATGGTGTCTTATAGACATGGAAAAGTATTAAAGATATGCTAGTTCATGCTTATTTTATTTTTCTGCTGCCAGTCTAACTAAATGTATTTCTGATTATGGTTTTAAAGCATGTGGTCATTGTAGTATATGTAACCAAACAGTAAATTCTTTTGACTGTATAAATGGAAAGAAATTTAATGTGAATGGTAATTTTAGTTGTAACACAGAGGGTATTGTTTATGTACTCAAATGTGAATGCAATTTATTTTACATAGGTGAATCAAAAAGGAGTTTTCGAGTCAGGTTCTTAGAACATCTGAGAAATATTAAAAATGAAAGCCCTTTAGGCTTTTATTTTAAAAAAATATCATAACAGTGATGGTAAGAATTTAACAGGCACAATTTTGGAAAAAGTATATTGTGTGAAAGGTATGTGCTTGAAGAATAAACTACAATGGAAAGAAGCACTGTTTATTTTAAAATTTGACACTCTACACCCTAAGGGGTTAAATAGAGAGCTTGATTGGAAATGGCTGCTGTAATTAAGTGTTTTTTAAATTGTTTTATTAGAATAGTTTTTTACTATAAAAAGGAATGAGAAATGGGTTTTGTTATACTCTGTTAAAAGGTTTATGCCGAGGCGCTGGAGAACATCAATTGTTGGCACTATAAAATAAATTCTTTGGATATATTGGCTGAGTCATTTCTTGTACCTCTATTGTCAGCCTGCATGGATGTCATGAAGTTTGCCACTTCTGTCTTAAGAAGTGTGAAGTTGGCTTTGGAGAAGTTTTTTACGGTGGTTTCCCTAATTGGGGGTGGGGGCGGGATGTGGATGTCTAGGGTGATTAGCTTGTGGTTGGATCTGACCAATGAGAAATTGACCTCTGGTGTGGAACACCGGTTGCCCATGTTGGTAATGACCAGGTCTAGGATATTGCTGCCCCTGGTGGGGGTATGAATAAATTGATCCAAGGTGTTGGAATTTATGAATTCCAGAAAACGTTGAGCAAAAGAGTTGGCACATGAGTATTTTTCCCAGTTAATGGTGGGGTAGTTGAAATTGCCCATTATTAGGGTGTTGGGTTGTACCCTAATACTTTCCAGTGTATCAGGAAATGAGGAGTGGGAATCCTGGGGCATGGTGGGGGGTCTGTAGCAAGCTACAATTTGGATTGCGGTCTTGACCAGAGTTAGTTGCACTTGAATAATCTCGGATGCATTATGCTGTGTAACTAGCCTGGAGGTGTGGATATCCTTAATGAATATGGACACGCCTCCACCTTTAGTGCTTCATTCTGGGTTAAGTGGCCGAAAGGTGTGGTATGAATTATAGACTGGTAATGCAGGGGTGCTCTCTGGAGCTTTGAACCAGGTCTCTGTCAATGCACGGATGTCGATGATCTCCATTTTAAGGAGTGCCTGGAGTGAGTGCATTTTGAGGTTTAGACTTCTAGCATTGAGTATCATTACCCTCAGATTTTGCTTGCTTGTACCTGTTACGGTGGTGAATTTGTCATTTGAACCTTGCCTAAAAAAGGCACTATAGGGGTGGCAAGAGCCGTAGCCAGTATCCAGAATTCCAAGGGTGACAGGTGCAGGCCATCTCTGGCAAAGCATCGTGGTCTGTCGATCATGTCGTCCCAGGCAGACAAATACTGGATTCCCTTAGAATGACAGCAGAAGCTTAGCCAATTGTTAGTTAATCATTTTGTCCTTGTACTGTGGTATCATTCTAGATGATGGCAGGATGCTACTCAGGGCTAGGGTACAACATCAGAGAGCTCCTCCATGTCTCTTTTCATGTAGTCCAGGGAGGTACGTCTCAGGTCATTCACACCAACATGGACAATGACAGTGTCATATTTGTACTTGTTGTGGAGTGACCTGAGTGTGTGCATTATGTGGTGGATCCTGGCACCTGACAGGCAGCTGACAGTAACTTTCTCCTTGTTTAGCCTGGTGAGTGGAACATCAGTGTGCCTGACTATAGAGTCACCTATGACTAGAGTGTTGGGTACGTTGTTATGCCTTATGGGCTGTGGTTGGGTGGCAAACTGAGTTTGTGAGCTATGTGTCATTTGGGTTGTGTTGAGGGATGGAGTTTGCTTGCATTTCTGCTTTGGAGGTCCCTGATGCTTGGACAGGTTTTTATTGAGAGCCTCCGTGAATGTAGGTGTGTGTTTTGTGTTTCTATGTGTGAGTTTTGGTGGTGTAGGTTTTGAGGGACTATGTGATGAGTGTGATGTGGTGCAAGTGTTTACCTTCTCCTGTTGACTGCCTAGTCCATTCTTGAGTGAAGAGAGCTTTGCTTCCAGTTTGGCTATATAAGTGCATCTCTCACAGGTTGTAGTGTTGGGTGGTAGGAGGAGAGGGTTGGCTGTGTACATGAGGCAATTGCTGCATTGCCCCAAGATGCCCAGATTCATCAGGTAGACAGCTGACCCTTAGACATACCTGGATAGGTGCTTATTTATTAAGTACTAAAAACTGCTTTCCTCTAGACAAGTGAGGAAAGTTGAGTGCTGTAGTAATTTGCAGCTTATTTAGTGCTTACAACGAGTTCTGAACAAATGCTGACTTCAAAGAAACAGATTTGAGTGCTGAAACTAGAAAACTAATGACATCACTTCCTTAAAACCCTGTTAAAGACACACATTCAAATTTTTTAAAAAATATTCAGCACCTGTATACATGCATACATATATATATATATATATATATATATATATATACACTTCACTCTCTCAAATGGACACTCGATGCAAATTTAAATAGTGAAAAAATGTAAATAAATTTAAAAAAACATATATTCAAAAACATATGTAACCCTATATATAAAACATGGGTAGATAAAAACATTTTTTATCTTTTCACAGCTTTTAGTTTCAAAAGACTAATTATAGATAAACTGTCAGTAAACTGAATTCAAGCAAATCTGCCAACTAAGTTCTGCTTTTTCTAGTAAATATGGCCATGCACCCTTTCTTTCCGAAGGACGCATTATTTCCAAAATAATAAACTTAAGTTTATGTTCTGTATGTTGAGAAATATGTTTAGCTAAAGCATTAAATTTATAGTGGTCCCTGATGTTTCTAAGATGTTCACTAATTCTGTTTTTAAGTTTATGCTCAGTTTTTCCAATGTAAAAACATGAGCAAACTTTGCATAAGGCACAGTAAACCATTCTCTCTCTATGACAGCAACAACTATCGTTATTTTTATTTTAACTCCATTGATTACTACCTCACTTACTTTTAAAATATAAGGGCAAGATTTACAGGACCCATACTTGTACATGTATCCTGTATGTTGTACCCCTCTCTGATTCTCTAATACATTTTTAATATTGTGTCCTTTTCTAAAGACACAAATTGGTCTTTCTCCTATAACCTCTCTCAAATTTCTTTCACCTACTAATAACTTCCAATTTTTCTCTAAAATGTTCTTGATATGAAATGAATCAGTCGAGAAAGTAGTCAAGAAACAGGATTTAAAATTGTTCTCCACTCTATTATTGTGTGACCCCTCCTCAACTAGAGATGGATGTAAAGTAACATTCATATCAGTTAGCATTGGTGGCTTTACCACATCATAATTCTGACAAGTCATTCTCTGTATTTAACATGGGCACAAAGTGTCCTGTTTGCCTTTTGTGAATGACCTCATTCATAATATTTTCCACTAAATTAGTGGGATAGCCTCTTTTCAAAAACATATCTCTCAACTTGTAACATTCATTCAAAAAGCTCTCCCTGAGAGTAACCATTTGAGCTACTCTCACAAATTGTCCTTTTAAAATCCCCAGTTTTTGTGAAAAAGGGTGACAACTTGTGAAATGTAGGAAGTTGTTCAAATAGGTTTTGTTTTGATATATTTCAGCTAAAAATCTATTTTGAACATCTTTTTTGAGTAAGATGTTTAAGTAAACTATTTCTATCTTGTTAACTGTATATGTAATTTTTAAAAATGAGGTTGAATTATTGATATATTCTAAAAACAAATCAATTTGCTGTTTTGGCTCATTCCATAAGATATCATCCAAAATATGGGTATACATGTGACAGAATGGGAAGAAAGGTGATTCTGTTAAAAATCTTCTTTCCCAATTCCAGCATGACAATGCTGCCATATAATCCCCCACATGCTGCATCCATTGCAACACCTTGTATTTGGACATAATATTTCTTTTCAAATAGTATAAAGTTGTTTTTTGTACCATTTCTAACAGTTGTTCAAACATATTGATTCTGTCCTGTGATATTCCTTTAAGGAAAAGATAGTCACAAAACCACTGAATCCCAAGGTCATGTGGAATAACGGTATAAAGATCTTTCACATCTACTGTTATAAATGTACATGTATTGTCAAAAGTGACCAAATTAATTTTCTTAAGGAAATCCCATGAATCAATGCACAAAAAAGGTTCATTCTTAAGATGTTTTTTACTTCTATGTCAAGGTACTTAGCTAATGGATAAGTTATGGAACCTCTAGAATCCACAATCGGACACAAAGGGGGTTGGTGTATGTCCTTATGTATTTTTGGTATTCCAAAAATGGTAGAGGTAACTGGAAACTCACTGGACAAAAAAAGTGTTCATCTAGAGTTATAAGACCATCTATAAAGAGGTCTTGCAGGTACCCTCTAATTTTGCTATATGCACCATTCATTTCATTCAACGAACAATGGGCGTATGTTGATGTTTCTAAGATTTCATCCATTTTCTTCACATAATCCTCTTTCCACATAAGGACCACACCACCCCCTTTATCTGGTTTCATAATTCTTTAACTGGTATTAGTAGAAAGATGTTGAAGTTCAATTACTTCTTCCTCATTCAAATTGTTCTTTATTTTGTGTCTTTTATTATGTTTGCAGTAAGCTCTAATATCTAACTCACAAACTCTCTCAAAGATGTCTAAGCTCGGATGTATGGTGGGATTATATGTACTAGAAATCTTAAAAGGGAGATGAGATAGAAATAGCTTACTTAGACATCTTACTCAAAAAAGATGTTCAAAATAACAGATTTTTAGCTGAAATATATCGAAAAGAAACCTATTGGAACAGCTTTCTACATTTCACAAGTTGTCACCCTTTTTCACAAAAATGAGGGTTTTTAAAAGGACAATTTGTGAGAGCAGCTGGAATGCTTATTCTCAGGGAGAGCTTTTTGAATGAATGTTACAAGTTGAGAGATATGTTTTTGAAAAGAGGCTATCCCACTAATTTAGTGGAAAATATTATGAATGAGGTAATTTACAAAAGGCAGACAGAACACTTTGTGCCCATTTTAAATATAGAGAATGACGTCAGAATTTATTAATGATAATTCTGATGTGGTAAAGCCACTAAACACGATGCTATCCTATATGAATGTTACTTTACATCCATCTCTAGTTGAGGAGGGGTCACACAATAATAGAGTGGAGAACAATTTTAAATCCTGTTTCTTGCCTACTTTCTCAACTGATTCATTTCATATCAAGAACATTTTAGACAATAATTGGAAGTTATTAGTAGGTGAAAGAGATTTAAGAGAGGTTATAGGAGAAAGACCAATTTTTGTTTTTAGAAAAGGACACAATATTAAAAATTTATTAGAGAATCAGAGAGGGGTTCAACATACAGGATACATGTACAAGTGTGGGTCTTGCAAATTTTACCCTTATATTTTAGAAGTGAGATAGTAATCAATGGAGTTAAAATAAAAGTAAGGGATAGATGTAATACAGAGAAAGTGGTTTACTGTGCCTTATGCGAAGTTTGTTCATGTTTTTATGTTGGAAAAACTGAGCATAAACTTAAAAACAGAATTAGTGAGCATCTTAGAAACATTAGGGACCACTATGAATTTAATGCTTTAGCTAAACATATTTCTCAACATACAGAGCATACATTTAAGTTTATTATTTTGGAAGTAATACGTCCCTCAGAAAGAGGGGTGTGCATGACCATATTTACTAGAAAAAGCAGTACTTAGTTGGCAGATACGCTTGAATTCAGATTACTGGCCAGGTTTAAATGACAGTTTATCTATATTTAGTCTTTTGAAACTAAAAGCTTTGAAAAGATAAAAAATGTTTTTATCTACCCATCTTTTTATATATAGGTTTACATATATTTTTTGAATATATGTTTTTTTAATTTATTTACATTTTTCACTATTTAGTTTTTTATCATTGAGTGTCCATTTATGAGAGGGTGAAGTTTATATATATATATATATATATATATATATATATATATATATATATATATATATATTTATACAGGTGCTGAATATTTGTTTTAAAATATGAATGTGGTGTGTCTAACAGGGTTTTTAGGAAGTGATGTCATCATACTTATAAGTATTTAATGTGTGTGTTAACTGCTATTGTTGTCTGATAAAGTTCCTTTATCAAGTGTAATTTATGACGAAAGTGCTTACATTTTTAAGCTGTTAATAAACTGCACTTTTATCCTGGAGTGAGGTTTTTGTGCAGCTTTCTGGTTTGGGTTTCGTTTGTGGTTTTTAGTTATTAGTATGTGTTAGGCCCTCTTGGAGAATGTTTGTAACTTGGCAGAATTTATTGACTTCGCCACATTTGCAGTTACAGTCACCTGTGAATTTAGTCCACCAGAGGCCGGTGATGTAAGCCTTAACTTCAAAGACATAGGTGCCAAATAGGAGCGGCCCCTTCACTGATCCCCTGAAGAACTCTGGTAGTGACTGGCCTTTTTGTAGAGGTAAATGCCCCTATCTTAACTTCTTGGGTCCTATCTGTGAGCTAGTTGTCTATCCAGCCAGTGACATAGGAATTTATATCTAATTCATTGAGATTATCTACAATACCCAAGTGGTGAATTATGTTAAATGCTATGGCCAAGTCGAGGTAGCTAGTATACACAATTTTAACCTTATCTGTTGTTTTTGTAACTTTCTTGAAGAAGTCCACCAGTTTGCGTAGACATGATCCTCCCCTGATGAAACCAAACTCAGTTGGATCCAGTATCTGAATGTCTTCTATGTCGTTATTTATCATGTCCATGATAATTCTTCATCTGGCCTTGCATATGAGACTTGTCAGGCTTATGGGTCAGTAGTTTCTGACTTACTGGATGGCCCCTCTTGTGTAGTGGGATAACAGTTCCACTCCTCCATTCACTTGGTATGAAGCCTATTTGGAGGTTATGATTAAATGGTGCTTCCAGAGACCCCAAAATGCTGTGACCTGATGTTGTCACTTTCATTCATTCCTCATCTGTTGGGTTTGGATCTGATCCTCGGATCCGACTCAGCTGCTTCTTCCAGCTTGTGGAACACTGAAACTCTCGAGCTTCTCCCTTTACCCACAATGTCATAGTCACCTAACATATCTCATATCTCATTTGCCACCTCAGCATATGGACATGGTCACTGCTTACTCTGAAGCAAGTGTTATTCTATTCCTGTGAGTTAAGATTATTTCATATCTTGTACCCTTTTTGCTCTTCCTCACTTTTTCATAACCTTTATATCTTTAAAGAAACAATATTTATACTCTTCCTTTTGAGTATTTCTTAAATTCTATTGTTGGTATTTCCTTTGCACTTTTTAGTACTCTTATTACCATTGTTGGTATTTTTTCTTGTTTCTGTCTTACCTTTCCTAGTGCCTATTTAAAAAACAAAAACGTTTTCACTTCTTAATTCTTTCCTTGTTGAACTTTAATTATGTCAGAGAAACCTTCAGGTTTAAAAAAAGTGCGTGGCTTGTGGCCATAAAATTCTAAATTCCGATGCACACTCTTAAGTTTGTCTATTGCTTAGGTTCATCTCACCTGGATTCTGACTGTGAAATATGTAAGGTGTTCAATTTGTGATCCTTGCTAGAAAAAACAAGTTAATTCTAAGGGGTTTGCTACCTTCTACACCTGCTTTGACAGCCTCTGGGGCTCATTCCCCCACAAAAGTTGATAAAAAGGGAGATTCTCTCTCTCTCTAAAGAATCAAGAAAAATATCTCTGGATCCATCTGACTCTACAGCTGTGGTATCGGAACCTTATGTTAAAGTAGCAAAAGGATCAGATCAGATCAGTTCAGATCCAAGACCTAGACTGGGAAAAATCTCCACAGAGCCAGTCTTGTGAACTTCTGCCAGATCCGATCTCTTCTCAGCTTCCCTCTCCCTTTTTGGAATATTCACTGAGACAACATTCAAGACTATATTCATCTATTTGTTATTCCAAGAGTCTGACAGAAGCTGATGTGGATAGGGTAATGAGGAAGTTCCTCAGGGCTCAGATTCAAATGGGAGTTCTTCTGGCTCTAACCCCATCAGGTCTGGAGACCCTTGTCAGTACCACTCCCCCGTTATTGGCTCTTTCTCCAATCTAATCTTTGGTTTTGGAGCCATTGGATCCGAAAGTCCCAGAGTTGTCCATCTTGGATCCGAATATGCTGGCATCTTTGACTCCGGTGGTGTCTCTGAATGGTCCATCACTGAGCGCATTGGAGCTGGATGACTCTTAGAGCAGTAGTGTTGACGCTGACTCCAGGGTGTTAGAGTTGACTTAGAAACTGTTGGAGCTGCCTGCGCCTCTTGGAGTTTCCGCATTAGACTGTTTGGCTCTGACTGCTTTCTCTAGTAGTTTGGTTTCAAGATGGAGGGAGATGATGGTCTGTAAGCATGCCTTATCGGATCCATTGGTGTCCTTTTCTCTGAGGCACTCTACATTTGAGATAGTGGAGAGAGCTTTCTTCTATTCCAGAGTTCAGACTTCTCTTCCCTCTTCTGTTCTGACTACCAACTCCATTCAACTCTGCGTCCAGAGCCTCAGTCAGCTGTGCCACTGGGACAGCCAGGCCAAACCATTATCCAGACCATCCAGCAGGGTACAGTAATCTCTTCTGACACTTCTCTGAAGCATCCCATTGAAGAAGTTTCCAGGAAGAGGAAGTGTAAAAGGAGACACTTAGACTCTCTGCTAGAGTCTGTCACAGAAGATACTGACTTTGTTGAAGGGGAAGGGTCCCCCAGATCACAACCTGAAGACTTCTCACTTGGAGATAACTTAGAACTCCTAAAATAAAGGGGTGGTATGTCCACTGATAATCCTTCCCAAGAAGAATTGGTATTCCTGGAGGCCTTTGGCATTAGCCCATCCACCTCCTGGGTGACACTGCCCACCGATGAGTTCATTGATTTGGTCTCTTGATAGGCATGCATATGAGAGTAGCCTAACAAGAGTGAGCCTATCCTTATGAGACCAGATATCATCCTGGCACCACCTAAGGATAGAGCATATTGTAGCAATGGAGTACCAGTTGATGCCATGGTCGTAGCTTTGGCCATTAAGAAGGAACTAGTGGAACAAAATTCCTTTGTCCACTCCTCCAACAAGGAACCTAGGGTGCAGGACAGATTTGGGAAGTGTCTCTATGCTTCAGTGACTTTTTCTCTTAGGTTGCTGAACTACTTGATATATTTTATGAGACTTCAGAGGGACTTGATTAAGAAATTTTCCAAATCCCTCACTGGTATCATATCCTCAGAGGTAGAAAGCACTATTTCCTCGCAGATATCTACCCTTCAGTCTGTTTCAAACTTGTCCATGAGGCTTATCTCCCACACAGCTGAATGTATCTCACAGGTGGTGGGTTCAAGCATTTCTATTAGAAGATATGCTGGGATGCATTTGTGTGACTTTGCAGGACCCTTCAAATCTTCCTTTATCAATGCTCCCTTTGATGGAAATTCTCCAGGAGTAAGCAGGAAGGAAAACCCTGTCTGCTGTGAGTATACATTTCTGACCCCCTCAATGGTCCTTTTCTGGGAACAACAACAAAAAAAACAGATGGAAAATGTGGTTCAAAAAATCCCAACATCCCCTCTCAAGATCCATGTGGAGATGGTTCCCCCAGGAGCAGGGGGGAAATTATAATGGAAGACACCATCTATGTTGCAGAGGTGGTCTGCATAATCAGGGGTCTAGAGAATACTTCTTTAACAGATCCTATCAGTGCTCCTGAAAGGAGACCTGACTGTCCACCTCTGGAGGTAGTCAGGGGTCAGTTATCCCTGCACCAGGGAGCCTGGCTAAAAATTATAAAATATTCATGGGTGCGGAGGATAATATCCAGAAGTTATATAATGCCATTTTCCCACCTCTGATGGTTTGTTTGTGTCTTTCGGCTTTTCTCGGTTAGGGGTCGCCACAGCGGAACTCCGGTCCGCTAATGATTGGCAGTTGATTTTTACATACTGGCTTGCCAGGCCTGATGCACAACCTTCAACGAAGGTACGCCCATTTACGCATGTCTCCATGTAGAAGACGCTCTAGCTAAGAATCGAACCGGACAGAGTCTTACTGTGAGGTGACAACGCTACCGCAGCACCACCACTGCGGGTTTCCTACCTCTGATGGTACCAAACAAAATCCCCAATGTTCCGCTCAAGCAGTGGGAAGCAGCAGCAATAGAAATAAACAAGCTTCTAGAAAAAAGGCTCATCCAGGAAGTCCCCCAAGACTAGAAAGAGTACGAAACTTATTCAAGATTCTTTCTAGTGCCAAAAAAAACAGGGGACTAGAGACCAATCTTGGATCTTAGCAATCTAAATCAGTCAGTTCAGTACACAAAGTTCTAGATCATCACAGTTCAGTTCATTCTGCCTTTTCTGTACAAAGACATCTGGATGTGCATGACAGATCTTCAAGATGCATACTATCACATAAAAATAAACAGATGGTCCAGGAGATATCAATGCATCTGGCTGGGAGCCAGTCATTACCAATTCAGAGCTCTGCCCTTTGGTCTCATCACAGCCTCCAGGGTCTTTACCAAGTGTATGGCATCTGTAGCAGTCTACTTGAAACTGCAGTGATTCCAGGTGTTTCCATATTTGGATGACTGGCTCATAACCTCTCTGACCAGGCATCATCTGATTCAAGCTTGAGAGTTTGTAATCCAGTTATGCTCTCATGTGGGAGTTTCTGTCAATTACAACAAATCTCTTCTTGAACCATTACAGATATTGGAATTCATCAGTGCCTTGTTCAATACAGTCACTCAGACAGACTCTCTTCCTCTGTCCAGAGTTCAAACTATTCAGTTTCAGGTCAAAAAGATCAAAGTTCTTCTCTTTCAGCTCAACTGATTCTTCAAGCTTTGGGATCCATGTCAACAGCAATCATTCTAATACCGTTGGCAAGATACCATGTGATGATTCTTCAGTGGACACTCACAACTCAATGGTCCATTCTCCAACAACCATTATCCAGTCAAGTCAAAATAATGCAAGCTTGCAAAAATGACCTTCTGTGGTGGGTACACTGTAGTCAAATACAAGAAGGTTGTCCCTTTGTTCTCCCCCAGCCCAAAGCCACAGTGGCCAAGGATGCCCCCCAGATTGGGTGGGGGCTCTTCTTAGGAAAAACGGTCCAAGGCATATGGTTACGCAAAGAGGTCAACATGAATATCAATGTCCTGGAAATGAGAGCTGTACTCCTAGCATTGCAGGCCTTCCAAGACACTCTCCCCACTAGGACTATTGTGATCCAGATGGACAATATGTCAGTAGTCTGGTACATCAACAAACAAGGGGGAAACAAATCTTACCCTCTTGGTCAAGAAGCTATGAGTGTGTGGCAGTGGGCAATCTCATCTAATTGTTTTTTGATAGCAATGCACATTCTGGGTAAATCTAATGTGTTTGCAGACAAATTATATTCTAATGCCTCATGAGTGGTCCCTTAATATGAAGATGGTGGAGAGAATTTTCCGTCAATGGAGCCAACCATGCTGCAGTCTCTTTTCATCTCCCCTCAACAATAAGTGCAACAGGTTCTTTGCCCTGATCTCCCCACTGGGTGAGTCACTAAAGATAGTCTACTTAATGATTGGCCCTTTGATCTCCTTTATGCCTTTTCCCCTTATCCCTCCTTCCCAAATTCCTTCAGAAAGTATCTCGACTAAAGAGCACAGATGTCCTTCATGGATGCATCTGCAGTCATAACAAGTGGGTTGTCCTGTCGTCAGGCAGCCCTGCAGTCGGCCGGATTCCAAAGTCGGGTCCGCGGGGCTGATGTCGCACTCCACCCGGCGTCATCTCTGTTGGTCGGTATAAAAGCATCAGCCGACGCCATTTTCCCCAGTCTTTCTTGCTGCGTGGCGCTCAAGCAGAAGCTGTTTCGGTCGGATCCAGAGATTACTTCGAATACTACCAAGACTTCTAAAGCTAAGTGCCGTTGGGGACTCTTTCTTGCCTCAGCCGATGTCAGAAAAAGTTAACAATTGTTTAACCTGTGGGAAACAAATACCTCATAAAGATTTCCACTCTTACTGTCTGCCTTGTTTAGGCCCAGCCCACGACGTAGCAGCCTGTTCGCCTGTGCTCTTTCAACCGTAGCGGCTTAGGCGCCGGTCGGAGTTTGCAGAACAGTTTTCGGTTCTGATTTTTACATTATGCCGCGGATCCTCCGACTACCCAATCTACCAAAACGCGACAAAAGAGAAGACCACTCGCGGTCCCCGCGGTTTCCGCGAAACCACGGTAAAGCAAACGCGAGTGTCCGGTTTCGGGCGAAACCGAGAAAACTGATCAAAGTACAGCTGAACCTATTCTTACAACTGAGGCCCTGCTACAACTCTTGAATCGACCTCAGAAATTTTACCCACTACGGTGGTTGACTTATCAGACACCATCCCTTGGATGTCTCTACCCCAACACGTGGTGCTGCTAGGCCTCCAGCAGCCATGTCCATTAAGGCCTTCGCCAGGGCTAAAGCAGCCAAGACTACTAAAACAGTGCCTGTTAAACCCCCACATCCAGGCCCTCTTCTAGTTCTCAAATGCTTTCTTTGGCAGAAGATTTAATTTCTTTAATTAGAGGATCTCAATCTCACCCAGACAGGGCCTCTCAGCCCCAGAGAAGAGACCAGGGCAGAGCCCCTGAGCCAGTGTCTTCTGATGATTCTGCTGATGAATCAGACATAACTGACCAGCCAGAGGCTCCCTTCTCCAATTTTGAAGATTCTGATGCTGAAGAATCCATTCCAGCTGCTTCCCACCAGAAGAATTCTCCAAACCTTGCATGCCATGCGAGAACAGTTCCAATGGCAGCAACAGGATTTTTCAGACTCCAGAAAAAGACTTAGGACCTTTCTGCACGTCCCACAGCACAGGCCCTTAGCTATACCTCCTGTTCTCTCTGTGGTGGATGATGCTTTCAATGATGTTTGCTCGCTCCAGATTCTTTACCCCAGCCCCTGCCAAACCAGACAGATTTCACAGGGTGCCAGATACTCATCACCACCTTTACAAGGCCCCACTTGCAGACCCAGAAACTATATCCCAGGGTCCCAAGGCAGTAGCGACCACAGCTAAAACCCTATTCCTTCTGAAAGGGAAGCAAGGTCATTAGACAGATGGGGTAAAAGGTCTACACTTCAGCTACTCTCTCAGCTAGAGCTTTAAACTGTCAGTTTCACATGATACAATACCAAGAGTTTATGCTTGATCAGTTAACTAAAAACTAACCACTGATGAATCTCTTGATAAGAAATATGTATTAGAGATGGTAAATAACATACAACAGGTTAGCAACCATTCCTTAAAATGTGGCTATGATGCACTGGAGGCTTCATTTAGATCAGCCATGACAGGCACATTGATAAGAAGGCATGCATGGCTAAAGGAACAAGCTTTACCGGATCATGTTAAAGCTAAGTTGCTAGATGCTCCTATGGACAAGACAAGTTTGTTTGGTACACCTGCCCAGCAGGTTATGAAGAAAATGGAAGAAAAGGCAAAATCTGTTCAAACTGTTAAAGATTTCTTGCAGGTTCAACCCCAAGGTTTAGCAGGAACTGGCCTGCCAAAATTGGTCCTTTCCTGACTCCACAAAATTTCAAAGGGGCAGGAATAGACGCTCCAGAGGCAGAAACCAATCCAGAGGAGGTGCCTACAGAGGACGACAGTGGCAAGGTAACAACAGAGGCACAGACACAGCCACTGCCACTACATCAGCACAACCACAGTGACTTAATCCTAAATCCGCCTACCAGGGAACAAATAGCAGCTCCTCTAGGCGGAAAGTTAACCTTATTTTCAAAGAACTGGCACTACATAACAAAAGACAAGTGGATTTTACAAACCATAGATCAAGGTTACCGTTTCACTTCCACACTTTACCACTCAAAGAGGAATGCCAAATCTACCTCCAAATCAAAAACAGAGGCTCTACGCCAGATAATGGAGTTAGCAAACATGAGAGCTGTGGAAAGAGTGCCAACAGCAGAACAAGGAAAGGGTTCTATTCCAGACTATTCCTAGTTCCAAGAAAGGAAAAAGTTGGAGACCAATTCTCGACCTGTCCACCTTAAATACATACATCATTGTCCCAAAATTCAAAATGCTGACCCTACAGCAACTTCTTCCCATGCTGGGCAAGGAGTCTTGGCTGGTAACTCTAGATCTCAAGGGGGCATACCTGCAATCTGCAGAAGATACCTCAGATTTCTTGCAGGATCAGAGCACTATCAATTCTCAGCATTGCCCTTTGGCTTATCAGAGTATTCACAAAATGCCTGGCATCAGTAAATTCAAATTTACCCATACCTGGACGACTGCCTGCTACAAGGGGACAACAAAAGCAAGCTGACAACAGATTTACAAAGGGTCATTTACTTGCTACAAGGACTGGGATACACAGTCAATTTACAAAAGTCAAGGCTGATACCATCCCAAACAAGGACATTCCCACTGACGTTCCGCTCACCAGACTGAGTAAGGAGAAGGTCACAGTAAGCTGCCTGTCGCTAGAGAATCCATACATAGCAAGCACTCAGGTCTCTCAACAGCAGGTACAAATATGACTCAGTCATTGTCCATGCTGGTGTGAACGACCTGAGTCCTCCTCTTGGACTACATGAAAAGAGACATTGAGGAGCTCTCTGATTATGTAGCCCAGGCAGGTATGACCCTGACCTTGAGCAGTATCCTACCTTCACCAAGAATGATGCCACAATACAGAGATAAGATGATCAGCTTTAACAATTGGCTTAACCACTGGTGTCATTCAAAGGGGATCCAGTGTCTGTCTGCCTGGGATGACATGCTGGACAAGCCACTGAGGGACGGCTGCTTAAGGGCGGCTTGCACCTGTCACCCTGGGATTCCGGATATTGGCAAAGGCTCTTGCCACCCCATAGTGCCTTTTTAGGCAAGGCTCAAATTCTAAACCTACCACCCTAGAACACAAAAAGGAAAAAACTAAGGGTAATGCTGCTCAATGCCAGAAGTCTAAATCTCAAAATGCACTTTTCGAGGCCCTTCTCAATATGGAGAACATCGATGTCTGTGCTGTGACAGAAACCTGGTTCAAGGCTCCTGAGAGCACCCCAGCACTATCAGGTTTTACCTCCTCATCATGCGTTCGCCCCAAAATCGGACAATACCAAGAAAGGAGGGTATCCATATTCATCAAGGACACCCACACCTCAAGACTGGTGGCAACGCACGATGCATCGGAGACCATCCAGGTGCAATTAACCATAGGCAAGACTGCTCTGCAAATTGTAGCATGTTACAGGCCACCCTCACAAACTCAGGAACCTCACATGGCCTTCCTGAAAACACTAGAGGGATAAATGTATCACCAAACACCATCATACTAGGTGACTTCAATTACCCTAATATAGACTGGGAACACTACTCAAGCCCAAACACCCTAGCCCAAAAGTTCCTGGAATTCATAAACTCAAATGCCATGGAACAACTAGTCACCATCCCCACAAGAGGAGATAACATACTTGATCTCATCATCACGAACATGGGAGCACAATGTTCAACACCGGAAGTATACCCTCACTGGTGAGATCAGATCACAACTAATCTCGCTGGAGGTCCTCATCCCACCCCCACCTGAAATAAAAAGACCACAGTAAAAACTTCACACTTCTAAAGACTAGTGTGGTCTCCTTTAAGGCCCCGCCGGGTGAAAACAGTACTCAAGCCGCTGAATCACTCACAAATGCCTTCTACCGGCACCTGCAGGACTGCATGGATAAGGCAATCCCAAGCAAAACAAAGACTCTCTGTAAAAAAGGCAAGGCCCACTCTGGTGGACCCCAGCCATAAACAAACTCTACAACAAAGGAGAAAGCTACTACAAGATAGAGCAAAATCCTTAAAAGGTAAGACACCCTTGATCACTATAAGTAAAAAACTAAGAGCTCTCATAAAATCATCCAAAGCAAATTTTGAGAGAAAAATAGCTAAAGACTCAAAAGACAATCATAAGGCATTCTTTAGCTATGTTAGAAACCTGGGAGGAAACTCCCAGATATGCTCAGAACTAGTCAAAAATGATGTGAAGATTACTGATCCTACAGACATTGCCAACATACTGGCTGACAGGTTCAGTGCAAACTTCTCCCTCCCCAAAAGGAGAGATATCTATACCAAACGATTGCAGCCCCCAAACATTTCCAACGCCCAAGTTAAAACTGCTCTCTCCAAAGCAAAAACACAGCATCCATGGGACCCGGTGTCCCCGGCTGTGTGCTCCACAAACTCAATGAGGAATTAAACCCACAACTAGGACAGCTATTTAATCAAAGTCTTACCTCTGGATATGTACCCAGGGTGGCGCAGGCGACTGCAACTGTGGTCCCACTTCACAACCCTGGAGGCGGTGCTTCCACCGACCCCTGAAATTACCGGCCTATTAGCTTGACAAGCCTTATCTGCAAAGCGATGGAGAGGATCATAATGGAGCTCATAAATAAAGACATAGGGAATTTGCAGACCTTGGATCCAACACAGTTTGACTTTGACAAAGGCAGATCATGCCTTTAAACTTGGTTGACTTTTTCAAACAGTCACCAAAGCCATTGATGAGGGAAAGGCAGTCCATACAGCCTACCTGGATCTGGCGAAGGCCTTCGATACAATACCTCACTGGTATCATTGAAAAACTCAGCAGCTTAAATGTTAACCCATACATCACAAGATGGGTTGCAAACTGGCTGAGTGACAGAACCCACAGGGTCAGAGTTGCTGGCGCCATGTCAGACTCAAAGCCTGTCACAAGTGGGGTCCCACAGGCAGTCCTGGGCCCACTCTTGTTTGGCATCTACTTTTCGGAAGTACAAGCAAACACAGGAGGGTTATGGCTGACAAAGTTTGCAGATGACTGCAAACTGGGAGCCATAGTAGAAAACACATCTGACACAGATATCCTTCAGAAGGGTCTCACAGAAACGGATAACTGGTGCCAGAGCCATGGCCTAAAGTTAAATGCCAAAAATGATAGTCATACCCTTGGGGAAAACAAGGTTACCCCTAGCTACCAAATAGGTGGCAATCCACTGAGCACAGAAGAAGTTATCAGATTCTCATCTAGATCAGCAGCTGGAGAGACCACAAAAGTTCCTCACCAAAAGGATAAAGGGTCTCAAAAATCTGTCCTATGCTGCCCGACTGAAAGAACTCCAGCTCTATTCAGAGGTGACCTTTGCCTAACATACAAGGCCATGTCAAACCCAGATTTGATGAATATGCTTCACCTCAAAAATCTAGATCCACCAGAGCCAGACTTAAACCCGACACACGGCTATTAATAGACGTGCTGGAGGGATAGATTCATCACCCAAAGACTCCCTATGCTGTGGAACAAAATCCCGGTATATGTGAGGCAGAGCACTGGCCTTGTTCAAGAGAAATCTTGACCAATGGATGGATTACCTCAGTGTCACTGCTCGACAGAGGCACAGCAAAATAATGGGTATAGTTCCCATTAAGGGGGTGGCGTAAGCACAAAACGATGGGCTAGGCTTGTAAATGCCCTCGGGCATTAAAGGGGGGTGGTAAGCCAAAGCGATAAGGCTAGGCTTGTAAATGCCCTCGGGCAGATAGCCTAGTATGAACCTATGAACCTATGAACCTATTCCTGGGCGCGGAATTGGACACAGTACAACAAATGGCATTCCTGACTACAGAAAAACAAAAAGAACTTCCTCTTTACTTCTTGGCACTAACAAAACTGAACAATTTAACAGCAAGAAAAGTTCTGCAGGCCTTGGGCTTCATGGCATCATGCATAATCTTGGTCCCATTTGCCAGACTACATATGAGGAAACTACAGTGGTACCTAAAGAATTTATGGTCCCAACACAGACACAGTCTAGAAACAGAAATCCCACTAATTCCATGCTTAAAACAGGAGTGCAGATGTCAACCAAGCCAGACCATCACAACAGACTTTCAGACCTAGGATGGGGCCCACATGCTGGACAAATGCAAGCAAGGATTGTGACACAGGATCAACTTCACCTGCACATCAATCTAAAAGAAATGCTGGCAGTAAAACTGGCAATCCAAAAGTTCAAACCATTTCTCAAAGAGGGCCAGTTGATGATAAGGACAGACAACACCACAGTCATGTGGTACATCAACAAATATGCAGAATGACCTTGGAGCTGTGGACCCTGGCACTCAGCTACAACATTCAGTTACAGGCAATATTTGTACCGGGAAAGACAATACTCTAGCAGACATATTAACATCTTCAAGACCATCTCAAAGAAATGGGGAATGCCACAGATAGACCTATTCGCATCACCTCTCAATCACCAGCTCAAAAATTCTGCACAAGGACATTCCACCCACTAGCATGGAAAGTGGACTCACTCTCCTTCAACTGGAAAGGGCCTAACAGCATGCCATTCCCACCTCTTCCTTTGATACACAAGGTACTACTAAAAATCAAGGAAGAACGTCCAAGGATAATCCTGATAGCTCCAAACTGGCCAAGACAACACTGGTACCCACTACTGAAGAGCATGTCTCGGAACAATATGTTGATGCCTTTGATGTTAACTCAGAACAACTACAGCATCATACATCCAAACCTAAAACGCTGCAACTGACTGCATGGAACATCACATAGCAGCAGCTAATCCAGAACTTTCCCAAAGAGTTAAAGACATTATTCTTGAGCACGCAGACCTTCAACAAGAAGGAACTATGCTGGAAAATGGAAAAGGTTCAAACATAGATATGCCTAACATTCTGGAGTATCTGGCGAACTTCTTCATTCAGGCCTGTCCTACTCCTCCATCAAGATACATGCATCAGCTATTTCAACAGAATACAGCTTTGATCCACCTGTTTTTTTACTTGCTCAGGCAGTTCCTCAGAGGAATCAAGAATGTAAAACCTCCAAGGAAACCACCATTACCAGCTTGGGATTTAAACTTTGTGCTAGAAAAGTTGACACTATCACCCTTTGAACCAGCAGCAACAGCAGACCTACAACACCTGTCATGGAAAACTGCTTTCCTACTGGCAATTACTTCAGCAAGGAGGGTTTCAGAACTACAGGCCTTAATGGCAGTGCAACCCTTCCTAATCTTCCACCAAGATAGAGTGTCCATGAGGACTAATCCTACATTTATGCCCAAGGTGGTATCCAGAGTGTCTTTAAACCAGGCAATCCACCTACCTACCTTCTTCCCAACCCACAAAACAGAGGACAGAACAAAAATAGCAGAAAGACTGACCAACTTTTGTAGCCTATGCAACAGGAAGGCCAATTCCACAGAACATAAGACCTCATTCTACAAGGGCAACAGCCACTACCACAGCCTTCACATTATTGGGGCTACTTACCGGACCTCCGTGCATACATTTGCCAAGCATTATAATTTGCCTCTATATTCCAGATCGAGCCAGGGTTTGCACCTGCTGTACTGCAAGGGATCCTAAACACACCATAATCTACTTTATCCTCCCCCCTAGTTGGGCTATTATTCTACCCACTTGTTATGACTGCAGATGCATCCATGAAGGACATAGTACAGTTTTGTACCTACCATAAATGTAGATGTCAGTCTTTTATGGTGTATTTGTTTGTATATATGTACATACATGCTTATTGTTGTGTTTACCTCTATCTATTTGGAAACATTGGCATCTATCCAAATTTTAGCCTGCAAGAGGGCTACTGGCATCTGGGGCAAGAAACACTGAGGAAAATGGTGTCAGCTGATGCTTAAGACCAACAGAGATGACGTGCAGGGCTGCCACGACAGAGGACAACCCACTTGTTATGACTGCAGATGCTATCCAGTTCGGACATCTACATTTATGGTAGGTACAAAACTGTACTATATCCTCATTGCCCGTTGCTGGCTTCATCAGATCTGGTTTCCCTTCATTTGGCCTCATCTTCTTTGTCCAACCTGGATTCTGGATCCAACTCCAGACCTACTGTCTCTCCTGACAGACATAACTCATACGCACATTTCAGGCCTCAGGTTTACCACATGGATTCCCCATTTCCATTGACTGCTAGGCAGCCAAGGCCCTCCTCCCCTATCCATCGCATTCTTTTATCATCCCCCAAAGCTTCCGCTAGAAAACTTTACAAAAGTAAATGGAAAAGATTTGTTGTGTGGGGACATGAAATGAATTTAGACCCCATTTTGGTACCGATTCCTAAGGTTCTTGACTTTTTAGCTAAACTTTTTAATGAAGGTGCTAGCTCCTCCATTGTAAGAGTACAGTTAGTTGCCATTTCTAATTTTCATATTGGAATAAATGCATCAACTTTAGCATAATCCAAACTTTGCAAAGCTTTTCTCAGAGAAACTAACCTACTTAGACCTCCGTTAAAGGATCCCACTCTTCCTTGGGATTTTAACATTGTTTTGCAAACTTTAACCCAACCCCTTTTTGAACCATCCACTAAGTGTGGACTAAAATGTATGACGTGGAAAACTATCTTTTTGGTTGCTATTACTTCTGCCAGAAGAGCATTGGAATTACAGGCCCTGTCATCTAAACCTTATTTGATTTTTCATAAGGATAGAGTATCTTTATGGACTAATCCTTCCTTTCTACCTAAGGTGGTGTCAGAATCCAATATTAATCAGGTTATCAACCTTCCAGTCATATTTCCAAATTTCTCAATTAAAGGAGAATATATGTTACATTTATTGGACCCACGGTGGTGGTCCTGTGGTAGCGTTGTCTCCTCACAGTAAGACGCAGTCCGGTTTGATTCTCAGCTAGAGCGTCTTCTGCGTGGAGACATGCATGAATGGGCGTACCTTCGTTGAAGGTTGTGCATCAGGGCTGGTAACTCTGCACGTAAAAATCAACTACCAATCATTAGCGGACCGGAGTTCCGCTGTCGCGACCCCTAACCGGGAAAAGCCGAAAGAAACAACATATGTTACATTTATTAGATGTTCACAGACAATTACATTTTTATCTTCACTGAACCAAAAATTTGAGGAAATCTGAACAATTATTTGTTTCCTTTTCAGAATCAAAATTAGGCAAACCAGTTTCTAAAATAACTTTAGCCAAATGGTTAACTGACTGTATTACCTGTGTATACAAAAAGTGGGTTTGCCTTTACCAACACCACCAAAAGCCCATTCCATTAGATTGACTGGCAACTTCTTCAGCCTTTTTTTGTCTAGAACTTCCTTGCATGATATCTGTGCCACTGCAACTTAGACTAATCCTCATACCTTTATTGCTTATTACAAATTGGATCTGTTTTCTAGTGGAAGAGCAGCCTTTGGCTCAGCTGTGCTCATCCTGCTTAGAGTCCTTCCAGGATTTAGGTAGCTGGGGACTCCATCCCAGCAGTTGAGGAATGAATGAAAATGACATCATATAAAAAATGTTATGTACTCGCCATAATGTTCCATCTGTGTTGTTCATTTTCATTCTTCCTCAGCTTCCCTCCCACCAGCTGCCTCCCTGTTTGTTTCATGGGAAAATTGAAAGGTACTGTAGGAACTACTGTTCCTTTGTTTAAATCCCAGATTCTGTTTTACTGTCATTTCTTACAGCCAGCTTTTCACGTATAAGAGACAGCAAACAAGATCTGCGGTATATTAGGTGAGTTGGGGAATTATGGGTAAAGTGAGGAGCTCGCAGGTTTCATTGTTCCACGAGCTGAAAGATGTGGCTGAGTTGGATCTGAGGATCAGATCTGAACCCAACAGCTGAGGAAGATTGAAAATGGACAACACAAATTGAACATTATGGTGAGTACATAACTTTTTTTTCATGCTATTAATGAGGCATTCAAGGATATTATCAGGTCCTATTTATGCAGTGGTTTTTGCCTTGGAGAGATCAATAAGGACCTATTTCCTGGTGATAGTTGGGGGAGTTATGATTGGGGGCATTTCTAGAGAGGTGTCTGAGGGTGAAAGTAGGTAAACTTAGAGCTGAAGTTATCAGCCAGTAGGTTTGCTATGTCCTGTCCTCAGGCTCACTATAGGTGGCTCCATTTACAATTAGTTTAGTATTTTGCTGTGTATTTCATTTTTGTTTTCTACATAATTTAAGAATGCCTTGTGGTTCTCCTTAGCCTAGGAGGCAACTTTACCTCAAATTTGGCTTTGCTTAAGTTATCTAGTTACCAACGTTGTTTATTTAGTTTGATTAGGGAGTTCTTAACCTGCTGGGTATTGTACTTTCTAGTTTTGGCCAGGATTTTCTTCCTTTTGTTGTATTATCTATTGTAGTGATTCTACCAGGGTGGCTTTTTCTGAGTTTCTGTAAATTTATTTAGGATAGGTACCACAGCCTCAATATAGCAGTTCACATGATTGTTAGGGTTTCTTGTGAATGACTCAGTGTAGGCAGCAGTGTTCCTAAGGTTTGGGAGTAGACTTGAAATTTTCCAGGCCCATCAAGGCTGGGGTCAGAGGAGGCTTTTTAGGCCAGATGTAGGTCACCTCTCAGCAGCATGTAGGAGACAGAGCAGAAGGGCAATGCTTTAAACCAGTCTGCTTAGAAGTAGACAGTTTCCTTTGGAATAATTGTTAGAAGGTCCAAAGTTACCTGGTGTATCAGGTTTTATTTTTATTTCAAAGGAGACAGCCTTATGGTCTGACCTGAATAGTAAGGACAATACCCTCAGGATGGTGCAAAGTTCCTCCATGTTGGTGAAGACTAGGTCTAGGATTCTAGTACCCCCAGTGGGGATATGGGCTATCTGGTCAAGGGTATTCATGTTTACAAAGTCCAGGAATCTCTGGGTCTACATGTTAGGGGTTGTGTATGATTAACATTTTACAGTGGAGTAGTTAAAGTCACACATTAATATGGTGTTAGGTTAAATGGAGAGTGTTTCCGATACATTTAAGTATGTGTTGTGGGTTTCTTGGGTCATAGAGGGGGACCTATATCTCACAAGGATATGGTATGGGACTTTCTGATAATTTGGACATGGAGAAGCTCAAGTGCATCATACTGTTTGACCAGCCTTGAGGTATGTTTGTTTTTATATAAACTGAGACACCTCCACCTTTTGTCTCTTCCTGTGCAATAAGTAACAGGTCTAATTGGTGGAAGGCATTATAGCTCTGCACTGCAGTGATACTCTCTGTGACCTTAAACCATGTCTCAGTAACTAAATGGATGTCTACATTCTCTTGAGGAAAGCTTGTAGGGAGTGGAATTTCTTGTTTAAATTCATGATGTTGAGCAATAACACCTTTAGATTTTCGTGGGTTGGTTTTGTTATGTGAGAAGGTTTATTTGGTTGGTAATGCCTAAAAATGCACTATGGGGTAGATAATGTTTTAGCCAATATTTGAAAGCCTAGAGGGGACAGGTCTGTCAGCCATATACTCCCAGGCTGATAAATATTGTACCCCCTTCAAATGACACCAAAAGCTAAGCCAGTTATTAAAGTCCTTATGTTCTATTCATATTGTGGCATCATCCTTGCAGAAGGTAGAATAATGCTTAGTGCTAGGCTCATATCAGCCTGGGACACATAGTCCTAGAGCTCCATCATGTCTGTCTTCATATAGTCCAGAGGGTTACATCTCAAATAATTTACTCCCATGTGGACCATGACCGAGTCATACTGGTACGTGTGGTTCAGTGACCTAGGTGAGTGTGTGAGCTAATGAACCCTTGCCCCTGAGAGGCAACTGACAGTAATATTCTCCTTTCTTAGCTGGAGTCTCCTATGACCAAAATTTTGGATGGTGTGGTGTTCTGCCTTATGGGCTTAGCTTTAGAGACACTGTGAATTGAGGATGAATGTACCATGGTTGGTGTTGCTTTTATAGTGTGTTGTTGCTGAGGGTATTTATTATAATTGCTGTGTCTGGGAGGTCTTTGAGGTTTTGGATTGTGTAGACTATTTTTAATAGTCTCAACATATGTAGGTGTGTGTTTATGACAGGTATTGTGTAGTGCTGAGTTTCTGACAACCTGTTTGCCATTTGTTGTGGCTGTATATGAAAACTTTGTCACCAGTGACATGGTATAAATACATCTCAAACATACTGTATCAGATTAAGGATTGGGTGGCTTTCAGAAAACATGAGACAGTGTATTACATTGTCTCAAGAATCCCATTTCTGTCAGGCTGGCTATAGAGATAGTAGGAATGTGCTGATCCATGGTTTCAGCTATAAATATAGTGGATTTCAAGGGGTGTGGTATAAAAGGATTTATGCTCCTCTTTGTGTGAACACCTTAAGGGAGAGCAGATTTGCTAGGATGCTACTAGTTGGTTAATAGGTACAAACTTAGTCTGATTTTACAGAGTGTTGCCCCACTTCATACAAACCTGGTGCTCATCAAGCAACTATGTGCTCAGAAACACTTAGGGGTTTAGATTTTTTTTTAGGGAATTTGCATTTCCAAGCACCTGCAAATGCAACTTTATAAATGCAGAGAAAACCAGCAAACAAGCTAGCCCTCTATCCAATGACAGTCACACACACTTTGAGTCCCAGTTCAAAAGGGATCTGGCTACCCTCTCCTGCCACTCGAGTGCAGACCAAAAACTTAATGTAAAATCACTGCCTAGGGCTCCCCAAATGCAGAAAGTAACTAAGTTACAACTATAAAACCAGAAATGCAGGAACTCACAGAAAAGAACTGTGGTAATAATCCAAGGCACTAAAGGTTAGAACAGACAGCAAAGGGTTATTAGTCACTTTTCAAACTTAAAACAAAAAGCCAGCTTTGGCCAGTTATGTGAGTTGTAACTGGAGCCTGCATTAATTAACCCAGCTGCTCCCTGGTATTTTACATTACACAAGCAAGCAGCCATCTTAGTCTTGGGACTGCTGGAAGCTTGAAAACAAAGCATTTTGGACTACATTTTGCATTTAGAGAATTACATTTAAATTACACTTACAATATTGCACTTATCTTACCTTTTAAACCAGTTTTGTGTGTTGTGTTTGCTCTTTATCTGAAGTTAAAGCTATTAATTTAAGGTATTTTTATAGTCTGCAGTGCTTTTTGGTTTCTGTGCTGGGCCTAGCTGCTCTGACTGGGTCCTAATTTAATTGCATTTTTACTAGCTCTCTTCTGAATTTGGTTCTCCACCCACCCTATTCCTATTGTGCTTTTATACTTGAGGCTTTTGAGCTGTCTGCCCCTACTGTTTATTTGACATTGGAAACTCCTCACAGTCTCATCTTCTATATACCTGGTCCTAGATGCTCCTCCCTGTCTTATCTTCTCTGATCATCTTACTGATTACTGACAGCTAGTTGCTTGATTTGTTTCTGATACATTTCTCTTTTGGCTAACTAAAGTGTGTTTTTACATTAAGAAGACTGGGACTGCAATTCTAGTGGAAATAGAAAGGCAGCCTGGTCTATCCAAGTTGGGAAACACACAAGGGTGGCTTAAAAGGACAGTTACTTCTTGTAGTTAATTGCTTGATTTGTTTCTGATACATTTTCACATTTGGCTAACCAAAGTGTGTTTTTACATCAAGAAGACTAAGACTGCTATTCTAGTGGCAGTAGTAAAGTAGCCTAGTCAGTCTGAGTTGGGAAACACACAGAGGGAGGCTTAAAGTGAGATTTTTTCATCAGCCAGAGGGCGTATTACAGAATTAATTGTTTGGTGCTAATCTGTACTTGAGATCAACCTTTGCTTTGCTTTTACATTAAGAAGTTCTAGGATCATCCATCTTGTGGCAGAAGATGTTTACCTGGTCTCTCTGAGTTGGGAAGCATACCATACCATGGAACTCAAAGAGTAGTCGTTTATTGGGCAGAAGGTACCGGAGTTAGTCTTCAGCTTGTTTCTGTCTGCTATAAATTAGGTGTTTTTTTGCACAGCTGTTCACTGTAGAGTGGCAGTTAACAGTACTCTGTATCATAGCAAACCTATAAAGCTAGCACTTAGGGCTTTAACCTTTAACACACAAAGATTTTGCTTAGAGTTAAGCTTAAGACAGCTAATTAGTGCATCAAACAGCACTAACATCAGATCATACCAGTATCTAACAGCTAGCCTTAACCTTATACACCACTCAGGTGACCCCTGTAAAACCAAGTCAAGCTAGCCCTCTATCCAGTCGCAAATACACATACTTTGAGGTCACAAACAGTGATTCCCAGTTCAGAAGAGACACGTCTACCTTCTCTTGCCACTAGACTGCAGGCCAAAGACGTCTTAAAGAACACTGACTGGAACTCCCAAAATGCAGAAACTGAGTTACAACTGTAAGTTAGGCAATCAGCTTCTGCTTCTCTGATCATACCAAACCACCTGAGAGAAGTACAAATGCTAATTTTCAATTTTACTACTGCATTTTTTGTACTTGACTTTATTTCACACCAACTGTTGCTTTTACTTAAGAGGATGTGTTTTGCTGTTTTATTCTGTTGCTATATTTAATTTAAGAAAAAAAATGCTGCTTTTTACTCTGATGCCTATTTAATTTAAGAAAAAAAAGTATTCTGCTTTTATTCTGTTGTTGCACTTCTTTTGGGTATAGTATACATTCAAGTCAGACCAGCTGAATCCATTTCTGTTTGAAGACTGTGCACTAAAAATCAGGACATCTTCTTTTGGAGAAATCTTCCTATACCCTTGTGGTAGGAGCATACAGTAGGACTATCTATTTGAAGGTTACTGGTTTGTGGCTCAGTATGAGCAATTTCATTGGTGTAGGGCTCAGTTTGAGCTATTTCATTGGTTTCTTTGTATTAACTGCTTTGCTCTTGTATTATACTTAAGGGCCATGTTTGCACAGGTTGGTGCTTGTCTTAGAAAGGCTCCAGAGAGTTAGGCAATTAGCCTCTGCTCCTCTGATCATACCTACCAAAACATCTGAGAGAACTACTAATGCTAAGTTTCAATTTTATCACTGCATTTGTTGCACTTGACTGTATTTCACACCAACTGCTGCTTTTATGTATTTAAGAAGATCTGTTCTGCTGTTTTATTCCATTGCTATGTTTAATTTAAAGAAAAAAACTATGCTGCTTTTTACTCTGTTGCCTATTTATTTTAAGAACAAAAAGTATTCTGCTTTTATTCTGTTGTTGCACTTCTGTTGGCTGTAGGATAGATTGGATTCAGACTGGCTAAATAACATTCTGTTTGAGGATTGAGCACTAAAAATCAGGACATCTTTTTTTGGAGAAACCCCCTATACCCTTGTGGCAGGAGTGTACAGTAGGACTATCTAATTGAAGGTTGCTGGTTCAGGGATCAGTTTGAGCTATTTCATTGGTACAGGGCTCAGTTTGAGCTTTTAATTGGTTTCTTTTAATTATCTGCTTTGCTCTTGTTTGCACATAGTACACCATCATGCTCTGCCATACAGAAAGGGCAACTGTTGGCAGTTATAGATACAAAAGCACCAATAGACATATTTCCCTTGGAAGCAGTTGCTGTCTAGCAAAGCAGTTCTTAAACAGCTCCCAGCTGTTCAGTGAACCACCCAACAGTGATTTTACATCGTACCTATCAACATCAGCCCTACAGATCCCCCTTTTTTATAGACCTCCTACTGAACACCCCTTAGGTTAGTCCCCTAAAATAGCCCCCTACCAGATAGCCCATTTTTTTGTCCTTATCTGTGGCAATACCTGTTTCAAACCTTGCATTATGGACTGTTTCCCTCTGTTTCTTCGGCTATCTTGGTTGACATGGGTTTCTTGAGGCAGTGCAGCAACTGCCTCATGTACACTGACAACCCTTTACTATTAAATCATTCAAATACAATTTGTGAGAGATGCTCCTACACTAAGAATCTGGAATCATTGCTCTCTCATGTCCAGAACCACAACAGTAAACAGGTTGTCAGCTCACACACGATGACTCCTAATCATAATATGCATCCAACACATAAACCTTTGTATGCGGAGGTACTGTCCAGAAACCTACCTAAACACCAGAAACCTCCAAAAGACAAACATGCTACACCTAACAATACACCCCAAGCATCCAATACACATAAAAACACTAGTACCAGTGTCTCACCAAATAAGCCCTTAAGGCAATGGATATCTATTCCAAATGTTTTAGTTATAGGTGACTCTATAGTTAGACATACAGATGCCCTACTCACCAGGTTAAACAAGGAAAAAGTTACAGTCAGCTGCCTGTCTGGTGCAAGGATTCGTCAGATCACACATGCACTCAGGTCTGTCAACAAGTACCATTATGACTCAGTCATAGTTCATGTTGGTGTGAATGATATGAGACATACCTCTCTGGACTATATGAAGAGATAAATGAATGAGCTCTCTGCATATGTGTTCCAGGCAGGTATGTCCCTAGATTTGAGCAGCATTTTACCGTTGCCTAGGATGATACCACAATATAAACAAAAAGACGACTGACTTCAATAATTGATTACGTTTCTAGTGTTATTCTAAGGAGATCTAATTCTTGTCAGCCTAGGATGACATGGTGGATAGACAGCACTGCTTTGCCAGAGACGGACTTCACCTGGCACCAGTCGCTGGCTAAGTCACTTGCCTCCTCCATAATGCCTTTTTTTAGGCAAGGTCACAAAAGCAAAATTTCTGACATGAAAATATTGAACACAAAGAAACTAAAGGCCATGCTGCTAAACACTAGGAGTTTAAATCAAAAACTGCACTCTCTGGAAGCACTCCTGTTCCTGAAAGATGTTGATGTCTGTGCGGTCACAGAAACCTGGTTCAAGACCGCAGTAAGTACACCAGCCTTGCAAGGCTACAATGCCTTCCACACTTTCAGACTACAAATTGAAGGCATGAGAACTAAAGGAGGTGGAGTATCTATCTTCATTAAAGATAATTATGCCTCTAAACTGGTTAGACAAGATAAATCTGTGGAGTTAACTCCAAGTCCAAATTACCATGGGTAAGGGACCTCCTTCATGTCATCTCCAGTTACAGGTCCCCTTCCATGAACCAAGAAGCCCACACAGCTTATTTAGACCTACTTGGGACAATTAACATGCAACATAACACCCTAGTCATGGGTGATTTCAACTATCTCTCCATTAATTGGGAAACTTATACAAGCCCAAACGCACTCACACAGAAGTTCCTGGACTTTGTTAACTTAAATGCCCTGGAATAAATAGTGCAGCACCCCACAAGGGGCTCTAATATTCTAGACCTGGTCCTCACCAATATGAGTGGCTGATACAATACCTCAAGTGTAGGGACTGCACTGGTTAAATCTGACCATAAATTAGTAATTTTTGAAGTAACAATAGCACCATTATGCAGGCTATTAAACTTCACCAAAGCTAAATATACCCTCCTAAGGGATGGTATGATCAACTTCCAAGTTCCAATTTTCACAGATGGCATTGATGGCTATACAAAGGTATACACTGATGCCCTGTATAAAGATCTACACAAGTGTATAGACACAGCTGTGCCTGATAGGATTAAAGCAAGATCCTCAAGAAGAAACAAACCATCCTGGTAGACATCTAGCATTAATAGATTATACAATAAGTGAAAGAATCTGTTGTCTAAAAATACAAAAGTAAGAACCCAGAACTGGAAGAGTACCCTCCTTGGCCTAAACAGGCAAATAAGAAAACTCATAAAATCTTCAAAGAGCAACTATGAGAAACATTTAGCAACCATAGTCAAGGATAACCATAATGCTTTCTTTAGCAATGACCACAACTTAAAAGGTAGGACTCGGATGTTCGCTGAACTCATTGTGGATGGTGTCACACACACACTGACCCTGTGGAAATTACAAACCTCCTAGCAGACAGGTTTGGTGAAAACTTCACCCCACCATCCTCCCCAAGCATACCAAAAACCATGTCTTCAGCATCACCTCCTCCCTGCATCTCCAAAGAGCAAGTCATCCATGCTGTCTCTAAGACTAAGAACACAGCCTGCATGGGACCAGATGGCATTCTGGCCTGCGTTCTTAATGTTCTTAAACAAGAGCTAGCTACTCCATTAGGCACCCCATTTAACCACTGCTTGAGTACTGGCTTTGTCCCCAGTGAATGGAATACGGTGACTATTATCCCCATCCACAAGGGCAGCTTGGCAACGGACCTGGGTAACTATAGATCCATAAGTTTAACCAGCCTCATCTGTTAGGCAATGGAACAAATCATCATGGATCTCATAGATAAGAATATAGGTGACCTCCAAACCCTAGATCCATACCACTTTGGTTTTGCCATGGGTAGTTTGTGCCTGTTAAACCTGGTGGACTTCTTTGAGAATGTCACCAGAGCCATAGATGAAGGCAAAGCTGTGCACACAGCCTATCTTGTCTTGGCCAAGGTCTTTGACACAGTCCCACATTCAGGCATCATTGACAAACTTACCCAGTTGAATATCAACTCCTGTGTTGTCAGGTAGGTTTCAACTGGCTCACAGATTGACATCACTCAGTTAAAGTGGGAGACTTCACCTCTACCAGCAGACCTGTCACCAATGGGGTCTCACAAGGGTTGGTGCTGGGCCCCCTCTTGTTTGGCATATACTTCTCAGAAGTCCAGGCCAAAATGGAGGGGCTGTGGCTAACTAAGTTTGTGGATGACTGCAAATTAGGTGCTATCACTGAATCCCCTAGCGATGTCAGTGTTCTTAATAAGGGGCTTACACAGACTAATGACTGGTGCCAAAACCATGGTCTTAAACAAAATGCTGAAAAAATACGTCATCATTCCCTTTGGTAAAAACAATGTCCCTGCTGATTATAAAATAAACAATAATACCCTAAGTACCAATTCTGTAGTGAGAGACTGCGGAACACAAGTTGACTGTGACCTCAACTTTGACCACCATATGTCTACTGTTTTGAGGAAGGCATTCTACATCACTCACCTGATTAGCAAGACATCACCTCAAGAACAAAATAGGTTATAATTCCCCTGTACTCATCCCTCATCATGCCTATTATTGAACATAATGCTTCCTTTGGAATGTACCATACCAGGCACCTGCAGCAACTTGAGAGATCTCGGAGATTTCTAACTAAGAAAATTTAAGGTTTCCAGTATACAGACAGACTGAAGTCACTGTCACTGTACTCAGTAGCATATAGACTACTTAGAGGTGACTTATGTATGGCTTACAGGGCTATGTCTGACCTAAATCTTATGAAAATGCTGCACATCCAGACCTCTCAACCAATCAAGGACAAATTTGAACAGAATCAGGGAAAATTCAAGAAAAAATCAGGGACAATTAGTGCTATTAAGTTGAAACATTGAGAGAATCAGAGCATATGAATTAATGCACCTTTTCTGAAGTAAAAGAAGTGTGTAACTCTTAACTCATTCACTCCAGTGGAGCTCAGAAAATTTGCACTGTAACTTCCAATGGGTGGAGCCTAAGCCTTTTGACATACTCAAATTATGTCTTCATATTACAAACGTTCATATCTGTGGAACCATAGGGTTTATGAAAGAAGTATCAATGGTAAACTCTTCAGCACAAACTATTTTTAATAGCGGTAGTATGCTTTACAGTCTAGGTCTTAAAATTAATTTTATAAGTCACAGTAAACACAGTAATTATTACGTTTGTAATATTTTATAAACAACGTACAATATCTCAACAACAACTCAAGTTACACACATACTGTTAGCACCATTTTATTCATCTAGCTGAGAGCTTTCATATGATGCACGAGTTCTAGCTGTATTACTTGGTTGTTGAGATATTTAAAAAATGTGAAAATCATATCTATATAAATTAATATCATAAAAGCAGCAGTTAATATCTATCTACCTACAGAGGTGAAATATTAATGCAGTTGAGTTTGCCATTGTGTAAGCTTTAAGATGAAATCTTTTAAACCCTGTACATAGAATGGTTTAGGAATTATTGATGAAAATATGAACAAGGAATATTTGACGCCTAGAGGCATCAGTAGGAGTTAACTGCAGATGCACCTAGAAGCGTCACTCGGATGTAATGTTAATTATTGTCATTATTCATTAAGTGTAATTCACCACCTTTCTGCCCAAAGTCACTAGTTTTAGGAGGGATTCAGAGGGACAGAGCTAAAATTTGAGTCAAAATCAGGGACTTCCCTGAAAATTAGGGACAGTTGAGAGGTATGTGCACATCTGTAAGTCAAATGAGACTATAGAGTCACCCATTTCAAAGACCTCAATCCAGCCTGTGACATAAATAGGACCTGCTGGAGATACATCTCTCAGAGGTTGCCACTCCTCAGGAATACGCTTCCAATCCATGTCAAGCAGAGCACCTCCATGACCCATTTTAAGTGCAACCTGGATGACTGGATGGAAAACGGTAAATTTCTGCCAGGGATTACCCAGGCTTCTCTCCTGGACATGGGTAGTTCTTGCTAGAAAAATCTTGGGCATAGATGATATCACTCCTCTAGTATTATATTGTAATGTAACGGCTAGGCTTGTAAAGGCCCTCAGATCAATAGCCTAGTAACATCCTATGAACCTATAAAACCAAACTTAAGTGCAAGAACTCTCAGTAAACACCTGTGGCAATAATCCAAGGCACCAAAAGTTAGAACAAAGAGCAAAGGCAACAAGTAATGCACATATATTAAAATGTCACTAGTAATTTACAAGATAAAGTGTAATTCAATATAAATATTCACGGACCTCACTTCAGCACAACAGTAAAATGCAGTGTTAAAAGCAATAATCCTTAAATGCAGTTTAAAAATGCAAAATCTCTGTAAAAATGCACAAATATAATAGTTGCTCTAGTATGTGCCAATACAGAGTGCAAAACAGCACTTTAAAGTATTTATCTAGCAGTGGATGGATCAGGACTCAGGAAAAAGCTTCTGCAATCAAGATATGTGACATTGATTCACATTTAGAATTTAGACAGCTATATTTGCAAACTAAATGTACTGTCACAACCAGAACATCCTTGATTGCTAATATAAGCATAAAAAGTCAGGTAAAACTGAGAATGAAATGGAACTGACATTTCTTTGTTTATGTTTAATCGTAAGTGTTTCATTGCTAAACTGAGAATGAAATGAACCAAAAAAACAAAAAAAAAAAAACAAAACACGAAACTACTATGCACATATACACACATAGACTGTTATTTAATGCATTTGTCCAAACCGTGCAAAAACTTCTTCAGAAATAAAAGACAAAGTACTAATCCACCATTTAAGTAAGCTAAGAAATCATACAACAAAACACCTGACATAATGAATGACCTTATCAATATCTATAAAAACATTAGTAAAAAAAGGTGTAAATCTATTAAAATTCAACTTGCACAAGTTGTCTGTTTATATTTTGTCATTTCTTCCTTAATTTTAAAATGCTAGTGATAGATATATCATCACTGATGCCTAGAAACAATACAGAGCTTAATACTAATTGCCACTGCATTTCCTTTGGTTTTAAAGGGATATCAAATTGGTTTCCCTTAATTTGACTAAAACCTGCCCTGGGATTCATTAACAAGAGTATGCACTTTTTGCTAAGCTTACACAATGTAATCATGTTAGTGCGATTAACAGCAGTGCGCACTGAATATGCATCCTGTTAAGTAAGCCTACATGTTTATCAGCACCTTTTCATGGCCAGCAGAAGTGTTAGCATCCATGAAAAGGTGCACAGAGGCTCAAGCATGCAGTGTAAACAACAGTTGTTGCCTGTAGGCAAATCTAGTGAGTGAACACACATAGACACCATTATACAAAGTAAGGGTAGGTTTCTTGAAAGAATTAAGATACAGGGGAAGGAAGATAAACATGTAGTCAAATATAATTGTTTAGTGCACAACAAGAAGCAGGGGAAGCTAAAAGTGGAAAATATACTTGGATATGTAGTGGGATTATTGCACAAACAGCAGAAGCTGGAGTGGGATTAGTGCATGAACAAGAAGCAGCAGAAGCTAAATGGGGAAAATGCACTTAGATAATTAAAATGTAAATAGTTCACGGAGCACATTTTTGCCATAATTTCCTCTTGCCTTCTTCCTGTCTTTCCCAATTTTTCTTCACTAGATTGTTTTCTGTTTTTTTGCACATGTCCAAACTACCATAATGTGTTCAGTTTGGCCTTCTCTGCAATTGGAACTACTTTGGCTTCTGCTCTGATCTCCTCATTTCTTCATCTGTCCCACAAGTGTGCATCCTACTACCCATTTCAGGTACTTTGTCTTCCTCAGTTCTAGTTTTCTCAACTGTTCTGCCTTTACTGCTCTGGTTTCTGTACCATATAGTAGTACATCTTACTTTTCAGCTTCTTCAGCATTCTTCTGTCATATATTACCATTGACACTGTACTATTTGGCTGCAGCCCCTCTGATTCTAGCTTTGACCTCATTCAGACTTTCCTTCTCCTCAACCACTCCGCCCAGATACTTGAAGTTGTTATCCTGTTCCACTATTTTCCATTCTATCTCAGTTCTCAGCTTCTTCTGATTTCTCCCATTTGTTGCCATTACAACTTTCTTAACTGTATTCATTTTCTTCCCATGTGTCTTCAGTTTTGTATTCCATTCCCTTATCCTTTGCTGAAGATCTTGCATAGAGTCTGCCTGTAATGCCATATCATCTGCATACAGCAACTTTGTTGATCTGTTCCCTGCAGCCTGTTTGCTAATGTAGTCTATCACCAATATGAACAGCTGCAGGCCTAGAATTGGACCCTGATACACACCCACTCCCACTGGAAACCCCTCTGGGAAACCGAACACTGTTCGTACGTGAGTCATTGGGTCCTTGTACATAGCCTGCGCTAATGCTACTGATGTTTCTGGGACTTCAAACCACTGCAGGACTGTCCAAATCAGCTTTCTTGGGACCATGTAATATGCTTTCTGCAAGTCTAGGAATGCCCAGTTAGATTCTTTCCTGATCTCTAACTTCTCTTTCTTCAGCTATCTGTCTCACTGCAAACATTAGGTTGCTTGTTCTACAACCTAATCTGAATCCAAGCTGCTCATCTCCCATCTTACTTTTTACTACTCTGCGTATTCATTAATCAGTCATCCTCTCCAAAACTTTTACAAAGTGTGACAGAAGTTTGATACCTCTGTACTGCCAATAGTTGTGGATGTCCCCTTTGATCTTGTACACTGACGTGAGTATACTTATACTCCAGTCATCTGGGATTCGTTTTTTCTCTGTACTGCTATGAGTAGGTGAGCAGGTTGTTGATGGCATCCCTTATGAAGGATGTCTGACTATCTTCTTTATCTTCCTGTCTTTGCCTTGCAACTTGATAGAGTTTCTTTGTGCCATCTACCAAGTCACTTCCCAGAAGCTGGTAGAGTGCCTTTGTTGCCTTGTTCTTTGCTATTGCAACAACTTTCTTAGCCTCTTTATTAGCCAACCAGTATTCATTCCTAGCCTTGTCCATCTTTTCTGTCTCCCCCTTTTTCCTGCACTCCTTCTTTCTTTTGATGACTTCCTGGACCTCTGCATGCTGCTACCAGCTTTCCTTATGTACCTTATTTTCATACCTGGTTTGGCTACATACCTGTTCTGTAGTCCTCACCCATGCTGTTTTGAGGTGCTACCGTTCTTCTTCAACTCCACCTATTTCCTGTTCTTCCTGAGGTGCTAGAGCTCTGAGTAAATCCTTGAACTCTTGTGCTTTCACTCCCCAATTAATTTCCAGGTCTTCAGCCTAGTCTCTGTTTACCTTAGAGCCTTCTCCAACCAAAGATTGCAGCTGATTGTGGCAAACAGTAGCTCATACTGTGGGCTGACTGTTCACCAGGGATGACTTTGCAACCACTGATTCCCATTTCCTTACTAGGATGAAGTCTACTTGAGTTGCATGTTGGCTACTCCTGTATGTAATCTTGTGACTGTGTCTCTTGCTGAACCATGAGTTGGCCATCATCAAGCCATTTGCCAGACAGAAGTCTGAAATGCCCTTTCCTTCTTTATTCCTGTTGCTCCACCCATGTAGACCAGGGCAGTCATCATATCCTGATCAGTCTGTCCTGACATGTGCATTCTGGCCACCCATTATCAACACCAGTTCATGTTGTCCTGCTTTATCTAGTAGGTCCTGCAACTGCTATTTGAATGAACTCTTTTCTTCACTATCATAGCCCTGCTGTGGGGCATAAGCTGAGATTATGAGATCCCTCACTGTCATCTGAAGGATTTCTGTCACCACAGTTCCCGCACCATTTCTAGTTTGTCTTCCTCCCATGTAGTAGACTCTGAACCTGAAGCCAAATGGCTTTGGTGCACTGCCCTTCCATCTTGTCTCATGGATACTTAGGATGACTAGCCTCCTCCTTACCATCATGTCATACACTTCCAAGCTGCATCCTGTCAGTGAACCTACACTTAGTGCAACGATTCTTAGTTCATGTTTGGCAGGTTAATTGGTTTTGCATTCAGCTTTCACTCAACAGAGTTATCCCAGGTAACCCAAGCTGGGCAACTAGCCACTGGCCAACTAGTAACTTATTGAGCCATGGCTGATGGGCTTTATGGTGGGCATGAACTGGCCAAGAGGGGCACATAGATCTCCTCCTACTGTTAAAATGGTTCCTGACATTGGTCAAATACCCATGCCCATTTTGTGACATTAGTCAACATGACTGACTCACCTAGAGTCAATTTTTACACCATCAAGTGGCTAACCTTGACACAGCATGCAATCTGTGATCTTACTTCTCTGATCTTGAGGATACTTTGCATCACAGTTGATGCCAAAAGTAGTTGATCTGTACAACTTTATCCCCTATAGGGCACCATTTAGAGACTGTGTCACTGCCCACAGCTCCGTTCTTGGGTAGGTTTGAGGTGGAAACACTCAGCATATTTCTGGGAGATGGGAGTAACCCCACAGTGACCTAGGGAGAACATGCAGACTCCATATACACATTAGCCAGAGGTCAGGATTGAGCTGTATACCTTGTGCATGGGAGACAAAGACCTTAATCATTATGCCAACTGAATCAGTAATGTGTATTAGGAATTGACCTATTAGATGTAATTGCATGTACAGCAAATGTACACTGCTCTGTGACAAATGTAGCTATTCTCTGCCCGTAGGTCACTAACTCCATTGAGCAGATGTTGGCAAAGCCAACATTACAGAGGCTAATTGAAGTAAGTCTTGACAAACAATAAATGACAGCAAATATCTCATGACATTCATTACTTAAAGATTTCTTTGCTAAACAGCGTGCATCTACTACATGATTATACTGGGCATGTTCACAAGGAATTACAGCAAACACTAGCATAGCATCAAGTAAACAACACAAACACACAGGAAAGTCTCATAACGCAGGCACACTCACACTTTCTGATTATTTTGAAGCCTGTTATACAGAAATAAATGTTATATATAAGTTCTCATGTACTATAAAGCTCTACAGTATGAATGAAAGAATTACAGTAATGCATAAATGTTTGTTTCAAGACATGCAATAGAAAGCATTAGTATTTAGAAAATAAGTAATGCCTGTGACCAGTCACTGACATACTCAGAATTTGCATCTAGCCAGATTCAAACACATGCTAGGGCAGATCTCAGGGAGGTGCATATCAACCACTGATGCCAGAGAAATAGACATATTGGTTGTGTCATAAAGAAAACCTGTGAAGCGATTATGTCAGTCTCCTATTGTAATGGGAATGGATACCCTCATTTAGAGTGTGAGACCTTAAAAATATGGTCCTCTGAGTGTACCATAACAACTGTCTTTGCCTAAGCCACTCCTATTTGACACAATTATCTGGCAGACAGATGTTACCAGATGCAAACCTCTGGCTATCATACTACACGCACTACAGAGCTGTATATTGACAGTGTTAGCCACAGGAGATAGTAATGGATCTGCAATCTTGTCACAAATAATGGAAATCAAGGTGTGAAGTAAAAAAGGACTTTTGATGGTAATTTTTATCAAATTAATTTGTCAGACTGATGAAAAGGAGGTAACTGTTAATGTTCACACAACTGTGATCAGTCCAATATCAATGTTGCTTGGCCAAGGCAGTGTTTACCATCCATAGTGTTTTGTACTCACACAGTTCCTAATTCAAACCACACTTTATCTGTGTAGATATCCAGTACAAGTCAGTACTCACTGCATGTGTCACAGTAGTAGTCACACCACAAGAATCCCAGAACACCTGTTTCACTGCCATGAAATCCCCAAATGTGTTGAAAGTTGTTTGTCCAGCATAAAAATGGATACAAATAACGATGCATTGGTGCTTGTGTCACGCCAGTACACTCACATAATATTGTCCTTTGCTGGAATTGAGCAATCGCTTGTGCAAGACCACAGACTAGTGAAATGTGTATGAGTCACACGCACCACAGTGGAAGTGTTACCACAACTGTCAGATTCTACCAATATGAAGTCAATGCATCCTCTGATTATGTTGCAAACTATTTGTTTGAGATAAAAGAGATAGGGAGGCCTCTCCTACTGTAATTGTACACATACTTATGCTGGATGTATACTGACACACAATGATTATAGTCACTCACTTTGGATTTTGAACACCTAGAGTGAACATACCACAAGAGAAGACTTACCACATTTGGGAGATATTTGTGTATTTGAAGGCATTATATCATGTTATTGCTGCAAGGCATATGTGTATCTGAAATCTGGTTAAAAGAATGGTGTTGTATAATTCATTGTCACATAATATTGCACGATGCTATGTATACCCAAACACATGATGAATAATGCAGTCAACACTCTGATGGTAGACTCCCAATCATGCAAAATGTGTAGATAATCATGGATTCAAACCAATGTCTTTCTAAGGCAACAGCATATAGAACATTGTCTAATTTCAACACACCAGAGGAGAAGGCTAAGTGCTAATATTAGAAAAGGCAAATTTCATGAAATGGCATTATTAATATTAAACAAACCATCTCTCTGTGAAAAATGAACAGAAGTATCTTGTAAGAGGAATCTCCAGCTAACAGGCACACAGCACATATGTAGGTGACAACATTGTTACCTACATGTACTTACTGACACAACTGAGTATAAGCAATACTGGCGGGACTTGAACTGACTACCTAACATCACAAGCTAGAGAACATTGCCAGAATCTCAAACACCACACTAGGTGTTGGTGTGCAGTTGTAACAGTGTATTTGAATGGATGATATCAACATTTTTTAATAGGTTGATGATACTGCTAAAAAGGAAACAAGTGGTGGACAACCACAATAACACTTTACAGCTACACATTCTGTATGTATTTGAAACCTTTTTCTATACAGAACAAGAGAGAAACACACACTCACAGTAGTCAATCAGTTAATGCTGGACTCAACAAACTACCTAGCTAGCTACACAGCCTTAGACAGTATGGTGTTAACTGCAAGCTCCATAGGACAAGTCAGACTACAGATGTGAGATAATGCAGTTTTGAAGGCATTATGTAATCAAAGTGTTTCCAAACTGGATTTTGCCTGGGGATGCTAAAAATGTATAAGGTAGCCCTCTGTCACTGAGAGAGAGAAGGTGATAGAGAAGGTAAATGGAGAGAAAACTTTTGTATAAGAGGTTTCTAATTAAGCAAATCTCCATTTTTTCTGTCTTGGCACATCTGGTACTGCTTTCTGTGACCACCTGCACATGGTAAGTACATTTTTTTGTTTCTTATTACTGTACGTACAGTAGATTCATGTATACTTTAAAGTCCTTTTTTAATTGCATTTGTATCTCTTGTTGCTTAAATTATATTTCCATAAGACAAGTTTAATCAGTTTATATTCTATTTCCCTCTTTGTTAATTTAATTATTTGTTATCATAGGGAATCCTGACACCAGCACTGTGGAAACTCCTACTGGCTGACATAGAGTATTAGTAGCCTCTGATGATGACAGTGGTAATAATGAGGCACAGTCTGGGGGCGCAGAGGGTCAGCCTGACATTGAAGTTGTGGCTTCCACATCCCCTGCACATATTTCTGAAACACTCAGTATACCTACGCATACCCATGACACGCAGCCCTTAGAGATAGTACAGGTTGAGTGTGACACAGTGGTTACTTCAGCTGCAGAGTTGGCTAAGTCTTCCCACAGTCACCATCAAGTTGAAGTACCACACAGGGTTGTTGTTAGTGGTGCTTGGAGGAAGCCTGCTGTCTGCTCTTCTCCTGATGTTGGGTGTCAGTAGGTGCCACACAATGTATGTGTAGGGCTGTCAAGGGGGCACAGGCACATCCACTCAGAAGAGATAGTGCCTGTACTAAATGTATATTCTGATGTGTGAGACTGCATGAACCATGCAGGTGACTCTTTAGCAGGATGAATGATACAATGGATTGGGCAGAGTCTGTAATGGAATGCCTGCTGAGGAGGGTCAGCATCCATGTGGCTGGAGAGGTGCTGCAGCATCAGGTGTTAGCTGACATGGCGATGCAAGGTCCCACTCTCATGGTGGCACGGCTTCCACTGCTCTGTCAGTGGTTGAGTTGTCCACACTCAGTTGTGGTACACCACATGGTCATGTTCCTGGATGTTGCTGTGATGGTAGCTCATCTAGCAGGCATCATTCATGGCAAGTTGTACCCAAACTTATGTCCAGGGTTATGGAACTGACAGTGCAACTTCTGGCAAAGGTAGTTCTCTTGAATGGGAGGAGATAGTGAACTGACTGCTCTATCATGCACAGATCATAACTGTCCAAGATGCAGGGATATAGTGTTAGCACAGGTGCTTTGATTGTGTTTACACAGACCCACACACATTAAAGATTGTCTTACCTATAACATCTCACACACAGACGTTTTATCTAAACAGTTTCAAATGAATGATAGCAAACAGCCATGAAAATTGTACACTTGCTGGAAAACTGGTTTCTTACTCACACACTCAATTCTTTGGTGTCCGGCTAGCCCTTCTGTAACCCCAACCCCACCCTGTGCAAGTGATGGTGAGTGTCTCATGCCCTTTGCACCTTTCTTTGTGACTTTGGGTTGCCTATGTCTGATGCATAGAATGGATAGATAATCCTTGCTTAGTCAGATACTTGCTTTTATCACATGTATTGTGGAAACTGTTTCATTAATATTTCTTTTTCTTGCTCAGTTGCAAATTATAATTACTTGTTAACTTTCATTGTACTATCCTTACTAAGTCAGTCATACTAGTTATGAATCGTTGCTTGCTTTTATACTTGTGAAAATGGTGGCTAACAGTGACCTGCTCATTGCTGAGTTATCTACACTGGTCAAATGTCATGCATGATGCCCAGTACTGGGCAAAATAATAGATGTATATTGCATAAATCACTCACAAATTACTGCTGACATTACTGCAGAGTTGAGACATGTTTCATCTTATTGAGACATAAGTATATGCATATGAAAGTAATCCCTGCGAATTTTTTTTTACATGTTCAACACTTACCTTTTATAATGCTGCAGCCACGAGATATGTCCTTGGGGGGGTTGACTCTGTGTGATGCTGAAGGAACACAACCATTACACAGTTAAATGAAGGCTGATGACTTTGGAAGGCATCAGTTTTAATATTTGTATGTGATTAGAATCTTAGTGTTTCAGTTAGGTAGTAAGTTTGTCTGCTATCCTTTGCCTCTTAGCCCGAACCATAGCATACTGTGCACTTCTATGTCTGCCATCACCTTCTTCATCTAGTGGTTCTTTCTAAGACTCCACATCTGTATCTGCTGGAGCTGTTTGTCCTGCCTGTGGTCCTGGTAACTGTGGTCCAAGGACTTGTCCTTGTTGAAGCTGTTTCCTGAGAATTATATTGTGCAACATGACACAGACTGTGAGTATTTGGATAGAGGTGGCTGGGTCATACTGCAGGGCACCTCCTGATGTGTCTAGACAATGGAACTTTGATTTGAGCAAGCCAAATACACATTATATTTCTTAGGATACAATGATGCTTAATCTCAAACTTTCTCAGTGGGGTTGTGTGGGTTTCTCAACAGTGCCATGAGCTAAGGTTCTAGTGCATAATCTTCATCCCCTATTAGATGCCCTTGTGGAAAGTCACCCCTAGCAAACCTTGTGTACAGGTCACAGGTGTGCTGTATGTGTGAGTCTTACTTAGAAACTGCCAAGGTTACCTGCATACACTGTAGATGATCCCTTGGAAACTGCCAAGGTTACCTGCATACACTGTAGATGATCCCTTGGGCATTAGAGACAACCTTATAGTCAATGGAGTAGTATCCTCTTCTGTCGGTGTACCTCCTCCCCTGTTCACCAGGTGGAGCTTTTATTTCTATGTATGTGTTATGACATAAAACTGTTGCATGGATGTTGCTCTCTCATCTGAGCTGTGTGGGAACCAGATATGATCCTTTGCCTGTTGTAGCATTGCATTGAGAGTAATGTAAGTTTCTAGGTGAGTCCTATGATACCCTTAATGTATCCTCTGTGGGCCCTGAAAAGTCCCTGTAACTAGTATTCATAATGCTATATAAACCTTTGTTTCCAGTGGAATGGGTTCTCCATGGTTTTCCTGGAGTCTTAGGTGAGAGTAGCAAAGGTTGCATATTTCCTCAATTGTTTCTCGGTCCACTCTGTGTCACTCTATAATTTCATTAAGTCCATAATGTGTCAGTCAGGGTCTCAACATCATTCTCCTTCTCAGCTGAGGCTGTCACAGCAGCAGCACCTTGAATTAAAGCCTGTTGCACATACAGATTAATAATGGCAGCAGCAACTCCTAGCATTTTTTCAAAGTGTAGTCATGCTTGTATTCTAAAGGGTTTTGGATTTCTGGGCAAAAGGGAGCATTAAGTTTATGCTGTCACTTTATAAGTGCCTGAATATAGTAACGAGTTGATTATCTGAACTTGGATTATCTAAAACATCAGTTATCTGAATGCAGACTTACAAAGATTCCTGGTAGGAAAAAATCATAAAGTCAGAATATCCCAGCAGTTAGACCAGTCACTAGTAACAGTAGCAAGTGTTCTAGCATTTGAATATGTTTCTCAACCAGTTAAACGCCGCTCTCAAAAACAATATTTTTCTCGAATGTTTTTTTTTTTTTTTTTTTTTTTAAAAAATTAATTTTTTTTAGCAACAAAAAACACGTGCTCGTATATGAGAAATAAAAACACTTTTAGTTGTAAAAAAATTAATTTTTTTTAAAAAAAAGTTTTATGGCTTTTTTTTTTTTTTTACAAGAATAAAACAAATTCCATGCTAAGAACAGTTAAAGTCAGAATATGTAAACGTTATATGTATTCACTTGTCCATGTTTTTTTTAGCTTTAGCCCGCTCCTGTGTGAAAAATATTCTTTATTGCCCACTGGAATTACTGAATGGTTGAAGAGTGTATTCCCTATATGCAGAGAAAACAGGATTTTAGAAGTTTTTTATTTGGTTCAGTTATATGCTTGATTATCTGAACTACCCTAGGTCCCAGTTAGTTCAGATAATCAGCTCTCTACTGTAGCTCTGCCATGCTGGACTGGTTAATTAGCATGTAATTAAATTGATTATGCTTTCATTAGCATATTATATAGTTTACACTTATTTTAAGGGCATACGCAAAGTGCAGAGCTGTTTAATTAATACCAGCACTAACAGCACTAAGTGCAGGCATTCCTGAATCTGGTCCATGGTCTGTCACAAAAAAATATTTCTTAAAACCCCTTGCAAATAATGCTGTTCCTATACAATGCATTCTAAGATACTTTCTTTTTAATTGAATGATAGTGCTCTCTAATATGTGTATTCAGTCTTCTTACTATCCTACCTATATAGCAGGTACAACAAGTGTACAACACTTCATATAACACTTCATATAATTAAAATGACCAGGAGTACCTATGGCTTTGTCATAACTAGAAACAATAACATCAGTCCTCTCATTGATATTTGTAGGTGCCATTACTTTTCTTTGAACTTATAATTGCTTTAGTCACTTCTGTCTCAAGTACTGTTTTCAAATTCCTATTACTTTTGAAAATGACGTTAGGTTCTGGTCCTACATTTCCTTTAATAACATTCCAATTTTCTGTTTAACATTTTGTGTCAAAATTGTCAACACTGTATTCTAAATCTGTAGAATTAATCCAACTTTCAGTGTCCCTATTTTTTTCTTATTAACATAATTAATACCAGATAATAAAACTGGGAACACATATTCTTTGTTTTTTGTATCCTTAACTTCACTAATAGATAAGTAAATACCTTTATCATCCCCTGTCTTCTAAAACATATGTTATATCTAAATATATATATATAATTTTATTGTCATCCAAAGTCAGTGTGGAAAGTGTAACAATCTGACTTTTAAAAACATTTTTCCTAACAAAATCTGGACATCCACTTTATACATGTAAATAAAAATTCCTGAAAGTATGTTTTCTGCATATTTTGGACACAAAATTATTTATCATTCTTGTCTTTTTTATGCTATTATATCCAAAAAGGTAATTCTATCACTTGGGTATTTGTATACAGGTTTAAAAATAGTGATCTTATTTAAACGTTTCATAAAGAATTGGAAATGTTTTATTGATCCAGACCAAAAAATGTCATCTATAAAACAACACTATACAATAAAATATTGGTAAAATATACACTGCTAATGACTGCTTCTTTTTCACACTGGCTTAAAACCAACTTCACACATGCTGGAGCTACATCAGTATCAATAGCTGCTCTGTGATTCTGATGATATTGTGATCAATTAAATAAAAAAATGTTTTTCAACACTAATTCCATGACTTCACAAACAATATCCATTTATCAAGTATCCATCTTGTGAGACTTAATATATTCTCTTAGCATATCAAAAACATCTTTATGTGGGGTAGCAGTATATAAATCAGTCACATCAACCTTAACTAAAGCCAATTTATCTTCAAAAAGTAACATATTTCAGCAAGTGCCAAAATGTCAAGAGTCTTTCAGCAAAATGTAGCTTGAAAAACAAGAGGTTTTAAAAATGTTGAGTATAATTTGCTAGAGAGTCAGTTTTAGAGTTACTGGTGAAATAATAGATTTCATTGGCAGATTGGAAGTAAAACACTTCTGAGTAATGTTCTAATGTCAGTTTCATAAGTTTTCCCTCTATGATGGTATAAATGGAATTCATTTTTTAATGTATCTTCAGCTGAAGATAAACTGTGATTGGAAAGGTTAATAATGGTGAACTGGGTTATGCAGAGTGGTTGTTATAACTATGACAGCCTTGTCCTATCCCCATGTCTCTCCTGTAATTGCTCTGACCTCAGACTGCTGAGAGATTAATTTCCTATCTCAAGATCTTCCAAGTTGCTGGATGATATGTTGCCTCCCCTCATCAGAACTCATCAACATTGCTCACCTATACTCATTGATCTTCTGGCACCAAAATCTGAAAACAATTTTCACTGAATTGTTTTTCACTGTTTGGTGGGGGTTATTAGTGCCCATTACAGGCACACATTTGGGCTTTTCAATGTCCTTAAGGGAAATGTGAAAAAGAACAGTTATTGAATTGAAGTCATTCTCTTGAAAGTTAAATTTATCCTATTTTTTTGCAAAAAGGTAATAAAAATATTACTAGCAGTAGTTAGTTCAAAACTAGAAGCATTTAATCTATCTTTATACCTTTCTGCATAAATGTTTGAAATAATTTGTGAAATTAACATTAAAAGGCTATTGAATCCTAAAGCAAATAAGTTCCTTAACCTGACTTCATTTGTACAGTCAGAATTAAGAAGTTTGCAGAAAGACATTAAGAACAAAATTATGGGGCTGGATAAAAATAGAGGTGTAGTACGTTTGGTGAATGAAATATATGGGTTTAAAATGGAACATTTTAACTTTATTCCATACAGTATATCACATTATTATATTCACGTGCAGTTCTCATACATGGTGCACCAGATCTTATCAGGAGAAGACTGCTTCATTTACTCTCCTGTCCCTATCCACCCACCCTAGTTTTTCTTTGGGTTTACCTTTTACTTCCTAATGGTATGATTTTCAGTCTTGTAGTAGTTAATACCTCTTGTCATTGTTATTTTCTTTTTTTGCTGCCCTTCTTTCCTCATTCTATTCAATTTTTGCCATCTTCTCCCCATGTCCAGGAACCTATAGTGTAATTCATGCTTTCATAATGGTTTTGCCTCTTCCAGTTTTGATTAATAGTAGTTTTAACTTTTGTACTCAGCAGTCTGATAATGTTCATTTTTTTTCTTCCCAGATGCTGTACTTTCTTATTATTTTTCAAATACAAAAATCACAGGCATGGTCTGTTTCCTTTTGAAATATGTCTCCATAAGTCTGTTCCTGCTTCCAGATCTCTTGTGCCCACCCACAGTACCAGAACATGTGCATCATTCCTTCCTCTTTCTCTTGGCACTTCCAGCATGTGCTCTCCTCTTTTCTTCCTTGCTTTACCAAGCTCATGGGAGTTACAGTCCATCTATGTAATATTCTCAGGCTTTGCTCTCATTCCCTCTCCATGTACCTTTTGCATGTATGTCAGTGTCTGAATTGTATTCTTTCAGTATCTCACATCTATACATCCATCCTCTCTTTACCAGTTCTTTCTCAGTCTCTATTCTTTGACCTTGTCCCTTCTTTTATTTAGCTATTCATAGTTCTCTTTGGTCCTTTGCTTCCCTAACCTCTTCCATTTCTTCCAGGGTGCTATTCTCTCTCCATTTGCCCCCTCTGCCTTTTCCACTCTCTTGTCTCTAATCTTTTTCTAGTCCTCTTGAGTATCGTGTAGTTCTACCACTGAACTTCTGGTATTTTGTGTATTAGCTCCTCCATTAGTTTAAATCTTTCCCCACCAAACATTTCTCTGAATGACAACTCTTTCTCTTGAGCTATCCCACATCTCCTCCTAATTTCTTAATTTTTTTCTGTATCTTTGTCACCATTCTTCTGTTCCTCATAGGTTTTGTGGTTTCTTTCACCCCACTTTTTTAGTGCTACTTCATTCATGTCTTTTAGTAAGGTTCTCTGTGTCTTACTGTCCATTACTCTTTTCTTAACTGCTTCATGATCTGCTTGCTCTTCCAACCATACAGGGTTTGAATCTTTTTACCTTCATTTGCCTACTGTATGACCTTGAGCAAGTCACTTAACCAGCCAGTGCTTAGGTGCAATTGGTGATTTGGGCTACTGTCCTAACTAGTCTTCTGGACACTGCATACCTTGTGAAAACCTACAAATCTCCTTCTCTCCTGATTCTATCCAGTGAATGATGGTATATATATATATCAGTGTATAATTAGGGATATGTAGAATCTGCCAGCCCCCATTTTTATATTCATTCTCATGTTTGCCTTGCTCACCCCTTTCGTCTTGCCTTTAGTGACCCAGTCAATGATGTATGTTTGTATTTGTTGTAAACTTTTTCTCTAGGATCTATTTGTATACTGCAGTGTTGGTGGAGGGCTATTGATAGTGTCATCATCCTTGTCGCATTCAATCTCCCAAGCAATAAATAAGTCTTATGTCTCCCCCTCCCCTGTGTGTACCCTTACCTTTTTTTTCAATTTCCTGTAGGCTTTTCTCTATTGTCTCTCTTACTGTGATCCCAGCATAAAGCCAGACGTACTTAGAGAATCTGCATCATTATCTCACTTATTCCCTGTACATCTTCCACTTTCCTAATCTTACTACTATTATCTTTTTGTTGTTGTACCTGAATCCTGCCATTTACTTAAACTTCTTGAATGACTCTCTTCTCATTGCTGTAGTCACTTCCTTTGATATTAGTATGCATTCATCTACATGTAATACAGACTGAGATTTTAATGCCCTCATTTTCTTCCAAAATTGCTAAATTGAGTCTGACTTCCATTACCTACCTCCTCAATGACATGCATGAACAGGCCTGGGGATAGCTGGCACCTTGCCTGGTCCCTCTGTCTGTCCTTAACTGCTCAGAGTTTCCTCCATTTATGAGTATTTCAGTTTCTTGTTCTTGGTGTATGACCTGTATTTAATGTATGAATGTCTCTTGTATGTGCCTTTGTTGCAGTGTCTTCCATAAGAACTCCCACCTCACCATATCAAAGGTCTTCTGCAGGTCAAACAGCACAATCACTCCTTTTTCTTCCTGTTCCTCTCTGTGTATAAATTCCAGCAGGTCTCACCATTTTTTCTGTCTTCCTAACCTTCACAAAGACATTTTGCTGTGCTTGTGTTTTTTGGCAATACTTCACCAGTCTTCCTTTCAATACCTTTTCCAAATTCTTGATGGCTACATTAATTAAAGAGGTAAGTCTAAAATGTCTCACTTCTTCCCTTTCTCCACCCCTTAGGTATCATTGCTATCTTCGCTTTCCTTATACAGTTAGATGTTTTGCCTGAGTCATGTATTCTGTTACCTCTAGGATCATTCATGTTTCCTCCCCTCTCCATTTGTAGAATGGTAAGGGAAATCCATTTAGCCCTCCAGCTTTCCTCTCCTTCATTTTGTATATGTTTTTTTCTTATCTCACCCCTTGTCACCTTTGCATTCAGTCTTTCCCTTTGTTTATTTGCCTGTATATAACCTTCTATATTCTTTCTTCAAATTCATTTTGAGCCTTGTGTCCCTTACCATTGTTTGTAAATATCCATGTAGTATTTCTTAAATCTTTCCTCAGTTACCTCATGTTTTTCTTCCCCATATTCTGCTGTTATCATTTGTACCTCTCTCCCTGCCTTTTCTTGCATTTCTTTGCTAGTCGCTTCCCCTCATGCCTCCCCTACTATGTACAAGTAGTCCCTCCTGTACCCTTGTTGAATTTCTTGTTCTATAATAATTTTACCCTCTAATTCCATTTTTTAAAAATACCTTTATTAAATTATGACTTAAGATATAGACAAACATACATTAACAGAAAAGAAAACAGACCATATTATTATTTTGTTCTGTTTATATACTTCATACATTACAAATCTTTTCTTTCTTCCTTTGTAATTGTCATCAGTCCAACATTACATAATTGCTGAATTCCTGCCTTCTCTTAAAACGCCACTTCTTTCCTAAATATCATTATTCTGCAGATATTGTTTTCTGAGTTTCCATTTACTTTTATGTAATTTGATTCTTCCCTTTATTAAGGAGCTCTCTTCCAATACTTTTCTCTTTTATATTATTTAATACTTGAATACAGTTGGTTTAGACTTTGATTTTCTTTTTATATTAATTGCTTTTTTTGGAAGCCAACAGAATTAAACTTAAAAAGGCCTTACTATGACTAGGCATTTCAGATCATGTGTCCCATTTCAAAAAATCATGTCCTTAGTTACAGCCATTTGCTCACCCAATATTTATGACAGAGTATTCTGTATGGAATCTTTTAAATTTGTCAACTTACTACACTCCCAGAACACATTCCTATTTACTTCTTTCTTCCCTATCACACATCCAACATTGGCTGTCTGAGAGCAAATACTTTGAAGTTTACTTGGGGTATAAAATACCCATGCAAACGCTTCTAAACAAAGATCTTAAACCTTCTGGACATTGTTGCATACTTGGGAGCCATGCATATATTCTCCCATTGTTCTCTTATAAATTGCTTTTCTGGACTCTCTTCCCAATCTGTTCTAAGCTCATCTGATTGATTCTTATAGTTATCATTCAATATTTTATATGTCCTACTCATTATTCCTTTTTTAACAGCAGCTTCTGTCACAGATTTGACTGAAAACCCCACCAGAGCAGGTCTTTCACTTAAGATTCTCTGATCCCTTGCTCTTTGCCTATACTCAGATATCAGTCCCTGGTAGGGAACAGTCTCTAGCATGCAATCCAAGTTTCTTCTTGGCCTCATCCCACTCTAATAGCTTTATCTCCTTGGTTATTTAATCTCTATACTTTGGTTCCTTTGCCAGGTTTCTCCAGTAAATTCTAGCCCCCTTTGCCCATTTTCTGTGCCCCTACTTGTAGTCATCACAATTGGCAGACTCTCATTTTACCATTCTTGTGTTGGCTTAGTTCTTAGAATACTTTCTACTACTACTTTATGAATATAATATTCACTATGGATGTGATTATTCTCCTTAAGGATCTGCATCTTAAATCCCACTCTCTCTATATTTCTTGAACTTAGCCCCTGCTTCATTATCATCCCTTCCATTTTGAATTATAACATAGTTCTGCTGTGTTATGTATATAAGCCTTAACTGTGTAGCTATAAAATATCTCCTCAAATCAAGCAATCCTAAAGCACCTTGTTCTATTGGAAGGATCAACTTATCCCTCTTAACTATTGCCCTTTTCTCCCTCCCAGATAGATGCCTTCAACTCCTTATTAATTATTGCACACAATTTTTCATCTGGTTGATAAAAATATACCTAACCTGTATCTAAAATTAAAGGGACTAAAAATAGTTTCACTGCTTGTACCTTACTATCTATATCCATAAACAGGAGCTTCCACTTCTTAGTTCTTGAATTACCATTTGTATAGTCTCTTCCTAGATATCTTTAGCTGCCATAACAGAAGATATTTTAATCCATACACCTAAATACTTCATCTTATCTTGTCCCCATAAATATGGATATTACTGAACCGATCTGTGTATTTGTACATAATTTACAGCTATAGCATTTGCTTTTTCTTTATTAATTTTATATCATGAAAAGAGTTGAAACTGTCTGAAAAGATTGCACAATACTGAGATGTCCTTTTCTGGATTCATTAAGTACTAAATAATATCATCTGCAAATAAAGCCTACTTTTCTTGATTACCATGACAATTATATAGTTAAATGTATGAGTTCCTTATGTTATATGTCAATGGTTCTAAATATAAAGCAAATGACAAAGATGAAAGAGGACACCCCTGCCTGGTTCCTCTGTTCAAAATCAACTTATCAGAGAGGAACCCTGCCTCTTTAATTCTTGCCTCTGATCCTTCATATATCCTCCTAATTAACATTATTATTATATCAGAGAATGAAGATGCTTCCATTGCTCTTCTCATAAAATCCAAGCTTATTTTGTTGAATGCTTTCACTTCAAGACCCACCTACAACAGTGATATTTTCTTACACTCTTCTTCTCTTTGGATCATCATTGTTTTAACAATATTGTTAAATGTTTGTCCTCCAAAAAAAAAAAAAAAAAAAGCATTGATCAATAGACATCAATTTTGGCAACATTTTTGCCATTCTTTTAGCTAGTATAGACATAAATCATTTATAATCATGGTTTAAAATTGAAACTGGTATGTATGAAGCTGGGTCTGATGGATCATTACCATCCTTATACAGCCACCACAGCTTTCTTTCAAGATGTTGGTGCTTCCCCTCCTTTAAAAATACTGTTAAACGCAATCATCTAGTTCTTTATCACTTGCTTCCATCCTAAATCTCAAACTTCCTTAGGAATACTATATGTTCCTGGAGGCTTTCCTGAAGATTAATTATACATCACCATTTTTATTTCACCCCATCCAATCTCAAAAGTTATTTTCTGACTCTCATCTTCCACTAACCTTGATATAATTAAATCTTCCATAAATACTTCCATGTTTGCTTTTTCTTCATTTCCACATTTCTCTACTTTTATATACATTTTCATAAAAGTTTCAAAATATCTGTAAAACTTCTGTAGCATCTCTGGCAAGTTTTCTTGTTATAGGCTCCTTAAGTTTGATAACAACCCTTTCTACTTTCTGCTGCCTTTGTTGTTCTGCTAAAAGGTTTTGTACTCTGGAGTTATTATAAAATAGTTTCTTAGTAACACTCTTTCTAAACAATAGCAATTATAATCAGATGCATATTATTATTATTATTATTATTATTATTATTATTAATAATAATAATAATAATAATGTGATGCATATTATCCAAATACTTCCTTATTTTCTCTTTAGCACTCAGCATTTGTACCACTTCTTGATCTGTGAGATTCCCCTCATTCTGCAGTACTGTAGCTTTGCCAGCCCTTCTAAGTAATTCTTATTACTTCTTAACCACATCTTTTTCTCTTTTATTTCTATTTTCATTTCATCTCATTCACTAGCTATAACTCCTGAAGATATTTCTGTCTTTCTTAAAAACTCTTGAATAATTTCTACTACCCATTCCTTAAAATTTTCTCTTTTTAATAGGTAGGTGTTACAGTGCCAGTGTCTCATTTTTATTTCATTATCCTGCATTTTTATATTAGTGGACCTGGTTCTGGTATCTTTGTGTATCTTTTCATTCAGCAAACAGTTTTTTTTCTTTTTTTTTTTTACTGTGAATGTTTTTGGACTACATTTTATCATCTTACAGCTGTCTTGGTTTGCTGGATGAGTTTGGTGGTGGTAGTGTTGCTGTTCTGAGTTCCATTTTACCCTGCAATGTCTTTGTATATATTTTCTATCTAGTGTAGCCCAGTTATTGTACCTTGGGGAATAATTTGTAAATTCTGTTTGAGTTCTTGCTACTGGATTCATGTTTTCCATACCAAATATTTTTAAAAAATTCTTCAGAAAGCTACTGTCTTTAGTTAAATTTTCCCTTCTAGGTTCTTTTGATAAATCTTCACTGCAAATCAAGTTCCAGTTCCCACCTATAAGTAATATCCTCCTCCTTTGCCAATTAACACTTACTACCACAAATCTACCATTATTGTCTATTGGAGCCCATCTAGCAATTAGTATAATTGCTTCCCTTTTCCTCTGTCACTGATATCCCAATGAATATCCATCCTGAAATCGTTTCTTTGTCAAATCCACATGCTCATGTCTTTCCAAATGTGTCTCCTGCAGCACTGCTATTTGCACTCTGCATTTCTTAATATAATTCAAAATTATTTCCTTTTTTTCTGAAACTGGAAACATCTTTATTATCACATATGACAGAGGCAATCATACAAAATGAAAACTACCATATCAATATAATTTTATTTGCAAACATTATACATTACAAACCATATTGGCATAATTTTACTTGCAAACATTTTACATCACTTATAATTTATCTAGTCATTATCAGTCAAACAGGGTTCATATTACGTTGTCGAATTTTCAAAGGTCCGAACGCCATATGGTTGAACCCATACGTTCAAACTTTCAAAAGTTCGAAAACATCAAAAAGAAATAAAAAAACAGAAAAAAACTACCTGACGGTTGTAAGCAGAGGGGCAAGCCCCCCCTGCAACCCCCATACCCACCACTCTTTAAATATACCAACTCTGAGATTGCACTACAGTGCAGTAAAGGGAAATTTCCCTTTCCGCACTGAATGGAAATCCCCATTGAAATGTTCGAACTTTTCCAAGTTCGAACATATGAGTTTGACAATATGGCATTCTAACTTGTTACTGTTCAACAACATAATATGTATCCAATCAAACATTATATAGCTTATTGAAATCATGCCATCTTTTAAACCTTATTCCTGTTCTGCATGTATTGTTCCCACAATTCCCATTTTTTCTATGTAATTTGCTCCTTTCCTTTACTTTGTTGTTGTTTTATCTTTGTTACTATATTTGCTACTTCTAGTAAAGTTGGTTTAGACTTTGATTTTTATTTTCTAGTTAATTGCATTTTTGCAGCCACAACAATTAGACTCAGCAAGGCCTTACTATGTATAGGCAATTCTGTATCATAGATCAAAAAAATAATTTCCTTAGTTACATCAGTTTGCTCACCCAGTGTCTCTGACAGAGTAGTCTGCAGGGAATCTTTAAAGTCTGCCAACTCATTACACTCACAGAAAATATGTTCCCAAGTACCTCTTTCAAAACCATGTCTTTTTGTCTATACTCGAGTGTAAGGCTATTTATGTTCCAAGATATTATGGATAGTGTAGCCATCATGATAAAAAGCTATTATTCCCACCTATTATGCATGACAGTTTTTTTATTGTGTATTTCCAACTTTTGTGTTACATGCACACACTGTGTGGACAGGCTGATCATTTATACAGTTGTTTCTTCTCATCTCCATTTGAACTTATATAACATTTTTCAAACCTTTTGGTTTTAATGAAAACCCTCTAACAAAACATTAAATACATTTTCAAAACACCCCATCCCCTATTAACTTAGAACAAAAACGCAAAGCTATGTACATCTTCAAAAAATGAAGTTTAACCTTCCACATAGGAACAACTGCTCCAAATCAACAGCTGTACCCAGAGACATTACCTAACTTAAAATTAAGGTTAAAACTAAATAATAAACTGCTGACCTGACTGAGAAAATACATATCAAAGAAACTTAAAACTTTTCTTTATTGTTGCAAACTCAAAGATAAGCACTTTCATTCATTTTTCTTAGAACTTCATCAGATAATAAAAAGTTACTAAACTTGTATTTAAAAGTCCCTTCCATTCAATCACATGATTCATAAATTAATGATGTCATACTATTCAACCCTCTTCTTAAAGAAACAACTTTCAAAGTTAAATAAATCAACTAAAGACATTAGATTTAATACAAATATAGTATACATACAAAAGTATATGCATTATAAAAACTTAAATCATGTAGAAAGCACAACTATTTTAAAACACAATTAATAGCACAATATTCAGTTAATCCTGGCCATGCACATGCATTCAGCTGCAATTCTCATATTAATTCCTTACATTCTAATAATAATGGCAGTTGTCCTCCCCTTAGATCTTATTCTATACTGTCAGTGGCCATGCATTTAAAAATATGTCCTTCATTTTCAATTACATGTTTAGTGAGAGCATTATTCATTTTATCTTTTTTAATGCTGTATTCATGATTATAAATACACTCCCTATGCCAGCGATCCATTTTGCCCACATAAAAACATAGGCAACATTGACAAAGGGCTAGATATATTATTCTCGATGATTCACAGTTAAATGTTCCTCAAATTTGATAATGATGTCCCCACTTTCACCAGTTTACAAAAGGGGCAGAACCTGCATTTTTTTCATTAATGATGCCTTCCTTTTAATACCTATATTTTCCAAAACATTTTTGAAAATCCATCCTCTTTGAAAATCATTATAGGTTCATACCCCAGTCTGCTTTTAATGTACTGGCCATCATCAAATAAGACATGGTTCTTATTATAATATTTCCCAGACTCTGCATTGAAACTGAAGGTAGTGATAAAATTTGTATAGAATTCCCCTTCAGAATTCCCTATCCCCCTATCCACTCTTCTGTGGCTTCTACTGTATTTTCTTGTGCAATTAAACTAGCTTTGCCATTAAAGATGGGTTTAAAATAACCCTGTGCTCTTTTATTACTAACCTCCAAGAACAAGTCTTGAAGTAAGTAATTATGTCAGTAAGGTTCAAACCACATCCACTGGGAGTTTAATGTACACGCTCAAAAGAGCTGTACTGGAAGGAATGAGTTAAAACATTTTCAGAAAACCAAGCTAAAAAAAAGTTATTTGCTCAGCTCCTCTCCATGGAAATGTACTCAGCATTGAATCTTTGTCAATTTTCATTCAGAACAGAATGTACATCTGCCTTCAGCTGCCAACTTATTGACTCCCACTGAACATTTGCTGATGTTAAAAACAAGCCAATACCTTTGCAGACGTGAGAAATGTAGCATTTTTCATTTGTTGATCAATTTGTCTTATTTTTAAAGCTTACTTACGTACAATAAACACTTGTGTCATACAGCCTGCTCAGAGGTGACCTGTGCTTTGCATATAGAGCAATCTCTGACTCAGCTTTATGGAAATGCTGCACATTCACAAATCATATGACACAGCTCACTCACTCAAAGAACCTTAACCTATGTGACATCAACAGAACTTGCTGTAGAGACAGATTTGTCTCAGACAGGTTGCCCCACCTTTAGAACAAGCTTCCTATTCATGTTAAACAAAGCCCTCATTGACCCTATTTAAGCTCAATTTAGATGGGTAACCAGAAATTCATCCTGTGCCCTTCTTGGATAGGGGCAATATGTGTTGAACTTGGCTAGGCTTGCAAGGGCCCTGGGGCTGTTAGCCTAACAACCTCCTGTGATTCTATGTTTATAGCTTAAGCCAAGGGCATTAATATAAACCTTCACCCTTGTAAAAATAAGAGAAATATCTTAATTCTACATACAATAAAATCACTGAACTTTTACATCCCACCCACCCCACTCCAGCAGCCCATTTCACAGCATATGACCTTTAAACTTGCTTTTGTCCAGCCTTTCTTCTCTTGTTATACTGTAAAGTCTGTATGTCTTACAACTAAAAAAGTACTTGTTTTTTCAATATCTTTAACACATACAACAGTTCTATAAAAGACTCCCCCACATTTAAAATACCCCTGACTACACACTGCACAAAATTACTTTACTATTTATAACATGCAGTTTATATCATGAAATGTTATACACAAATACTAATAAGAACAACAGTTGCCTTACTTACTGCTACTGCTTTCCCCTTTTAGTGTCCTTCTAAACATTAATGGAGTAAAGTGGTACATTTACTTTACAGTTCAACCTACAGGTTTAATAAAATCAACAAAAGTCCAGTCTTTTTCAGCCACTTTTTCTTGCAAAGCCATATTTTACAAATGTGATTGATGCTTTATAGTCTCCAATATATTCATTAATTTCAGTGAGATTGCTGCTCTTCCTGTTCATCTTCATCTCTATCTCCCAACACCAGGATCGGGTTCAAGTCTGTGGTACTCCTGATTCTTCTAGTGAATTCCTGTTTTTTTCTGTGTCTCAATCATTTTCCTTTGGAACACAGGAAAAAATGTCATTGGCAAAGTCACTGTATAAACTTTACTTTCAGAAGAATGAGAAACAAAGTCTCTTTCTGCCTGCTGGCTCACTTTTTGTTGGATAACTTTTTTATTTCCTTCTTAGCATGTTCTGAATCAAAGAAACCTATTTGAACCGCCATGAAAAAATACTCTGAAGACAACTGGATACAGTAGCTTGAATTTCATATCCAGCTCTTGACATTCCCTGATTGTTGGAATAAATTTGCTTCTGTTCTGCCTGGTATGCAGTGAATAATCATTTTCCACAAATACTCTGCTGTCTCTTATTTTCAGTACTTTTCCCATCTGTCAAAGTTTTGTCAGGATCAGCATTGGCCATTTAAGACTTTATTTTGCTTCATTCCAGTTCTCCTTCTCACTAATACATTGCATGCTAGCCTAGTACTGATATCACAAATACTTTCTATCACAGCATTCCTACTCATTTGTCTCCCCCTCCCCAATGTTGCTCACTGGTGTCATGCTCTGCCTTCATTTGTGTAATAGTCCAACACTGTTTTCTTTCTTTTTCTTTTTTATAAACATCTTTATTAAATTCATACAATTTAAACAATTACATGGGCACAAATGCATTTATAGAAAAGAAAACAAGTCATTGCACAACATTTTTATGAGTTTCATGCATTATACATCTATATTTTCTTTTTTAACAATTATCATTCACTTCAGCATTACATAAATTGCTCAAATCCTGCCTTCCTTAAATTTCACTTATCACTCTGAACATTGTTCTGCATGTATTGTTCCCACAAGTTCCAGTTATTTGTATATGATTTGCTCCTTCCTGTTCTAAAGATACCACTCCAGTTCTTTTATCTCCTTTCCAATACTGAATACTGAATACTGCTGCCTGATGTTAACTCCCAGTGTCTCTATCCAGTTAGCACCACTGGAGTGATTCCTGGGGTGAACTTTCTGTTACCCATCCACTCATTGAGATTTCTCTTGAAGAGGGCCAGAGAGGTGCTCTGCTTGACATGTATAGGAAGCCTATTCCAGAGCATGGGCAGTCTCTGGGTGATGAACCTGTCCCTCCAGTATGCTCTGATGATTATGGTAATGAGATTGAGGTCTCTGGAGTGTGTTGTGTGGAGAGACTGGGATTTCTTTAGGTGTATAATTTGTAGCAGGGCTGAGTCGGACATGGCTTTGTAAGTCAAGCAGAGATCGCCTCTAAGCAGATGATAAGAGAGACAGAGAACAACTGAAGTTTCTTGAGTCTGTCCATGTAGGACATGTGTTTAAGGCCTAGGATCCTCTTAGTGAGGTACTTCTGTGGCCTCTCCAGCTGTTGCAGGTGTCTAGTGAGGTACATGCGAAATGGGGCATTATACTCAATAATTGGTCTAATGATTGGTCTAATGAGGGATGAGTAGAGAGAAATGATGATCTCTTTCTTCCTGGATGCAAAATCCTTGGTTATGAGATGTGCCATATAGAAGGACTTTCTGACCACAGTGGCAATGTGGTGGTCAAAGGAGAGGTTGCTGTCAACTTGGGTGCCCAGATCTCTTATAACACCTTAAGTGTTCAGTGGGCTCTCATCAATGTGGTATTAGTGGGAACTGAGTTTTTACCAAAGGGAATGACAATGCATTTTTTGGCATTAAGCTTAAGGCCATGGCTATGACACCAGTCATTGGTTTCAGTGAGGCCTTTCTGTAGGATGTCTGCATCACTTGGGGAGTTAATAATGGCTCCCAGCTTGCAGTCGTCTGGTCAGCTAGAGTCCCTCTGTGTTGGCCTGAACTTGTGAGAAGTAGATGCCAAACAGGAGAGGACCCAGGACCGATCCCTGTGGGACTCCACTTGTGACTGGTCAGCAGTCTGACTTGGAATCCGTTACTTTCACTCTGTGGATCCTATCTGTGAGCCAATTTGCAACCCACCTAGTGACATAGGGGTTGATGCCTAGTTTGGTGAGTTTATCAATAATTCCTGAGTGAGGAATGGTATCAAAGGCCTTGGCCAGATCGCGGTAGGCTGTGTGCACTGTCTTACCTTCATCCACAGCCTTGGTGACTGACTTGAAGAAGTCAACCAGGTTAAACAGAAAGGATCTCCCTTCAACAAAGCCAAATTGTGTGGGATCTAGAGTTTGGAGATTATCTATATCTTTGTTAATCAGGTCCATGAAGATGAGCTCCATAGCTTTACATATCAGACTCATCAGGCTAATGGCGCGATAATTCCCAAGGTCTGTAGTCACTCCCCCTTTATGGAGAGGGATGACTGTAGCAGTGTGCCAGTCAGTAGGAACAAAGCCTGAGGTAAGGCTGTGACTGAACAGGGCACACAGATGTCCCAGTTCATTTTGTAGTTCATGTAGAACACAGATAGGGATATTATCAGGTCCCATGGATGCTGTATTCTTGGCCTTGGACAATGCAGCTTTTACCTCTGCTGCAGAAATGCTGGGTACCTGGCATTCTTCCAGTATTGTGATTGGTCCTTTTAGGGGGAGAGAGGGGTAAAGTTGGCATTGAATCTGTCGGCCAGTATGTTGGCAATATCTGTTGGCTCAGTATAGGCGGTACCATTGTGCAATAACTCAGAGCAGATCTGGGTATTGCCGTGGAGGTTCTTGATATAGCTATAGAAGACTTTGTGGTTGTTTTTAGTGTCTGCTGCAATTCTGCCTTCATAGCTGGCTTTAGAGGATTTGATAAGGAATCTCAACTTTTTGTTGAGGCTAATAAGGGAGTTTTTCCAGTCTTGGGACTTCACCTTATTCTGCAACAGTTTCTTCCTTCTGTTGTAGAGTTTATTGGCAGTTGGGGACCACCAGATTGGCTTCCTTTTTATGGAGGAGAGCATCTTGGTTCTATTGGGTATGGCTAGTTCCATGCATTTATGTATGTTACATAAATGCATGGAACTAGCCATACCCAATAGAACCAAGATGCTCTCCTCCCTCTTATTTTTGTATATGGCAAGCATATTTTTAGCAATGAAAAAGTTGTAGACCATAATTAATAAAGAGTTGTAGGTATTACATGGGTTAAGCTGTTTCTCCTCATATAAGGTAGTTTGGAACTATACAATTTGAAGGGAAGAGCTACCCAGTTACGTCTCATGTATGTAACACAAACAGAAGGGTAACCAAAGTGGAAAAGCATGATGAGGATGATAATGATGATGATCATGATGATAAAACAGGGGGAGTTCAAGAAATAAGGAGACAGAAGAATTTTGGATGCAGGCCCTTAATGAGAATAACAATATTCAAAATATTATACTTATAAAATAGCAGAAAGTAAGTTAACACAGGAATGGAGAAATTAGATTTTTGTCAACAGAGATGACTACAAGTAGATGCAAAAGAATAGGCAAGAGGGCTCTAGAATTTTTTTGGAGAAAATTAGCATGGAACTAGCCATACCCAATAGAACCAAGATGCTCTTGGTTCTATTGGGTATGGCTAGTTCCATGCTAATTTTCTCCAAAAAAATTCTCGTACACTGCAATGGTGTATGATTTCAGAGTCGTGCAGCTGTTTTACATTGGCATGGGTGCTGTGAAGTTAGCCACCTCTGTTTTTAGGAGTCCAAAGTCAGCTTTGGAGAAGTTTTTCAAGGTGGTTACCTTTGCAGGGATGTGGGTGAGATGTGGATTTCCATGGTGATTAGTTTGTGGTCTGATCTAACCAGGGAGAAATTGACTACTGGTGTAGAGCAACAGTCGCCCATGTTAGTGATAACCAGGTCAAGGATGTTGCTTCTTCTAGTGGGGGTCAGAATGAGCTGGTCCAGGGCATTAGAATTGATGAATTCCAGGAAGTGGTGGGCCAGTGAATTGGTACATGAGTAGTTTTCCCAGTTCATGAAGGGGTAGTTGAAGTCTCCTAGTATGAGAGTATTGGGTTGGACCTTGATTGATTCCAAAGTGCTTAGGAACTTGGAGTGAGAGTCTAAGGACATGGTTGGGGACCTATAGCAGGCTATGACCTGAATCGCCATCTTATCCAGTGTTAGTTGCAACTGAAGTATCTCAGATGCATTATGCTGGGCTGCTAGTCTGGAGGTGTGCAGATCCTTTATGAATATGGAAACACCAATGCCTTTTCAGCTTCCAACCATGTTCTGGGGCCGAAAGGTGTGGAATGAGTTATAGCCTGGAAGCGCAGGGGTGCTTTCTGCCACTTTAAACCAGGTCGCTGTTACAGCACAAATGCCAATGTGTGTTCATTTACAGTTGATTTAGATTTTGATTTCTATTTTCTAGTAATTTTTTTAGGAGAGGGGCAATAAGAATAACTGTAGCAAAGCTCAACTACCCCTAAACATTTAGATTGTATATCCCAAGTCATAAGGAAAAATTGCCATAATTTGTTTCCTCAAAATTATGGAAAAAGTAGTTTGTAAGGAGCTAAGCATATTCCCAATTACCACTCTAATTCTCATCACACCTCCAGCAATTGCTGTTCACATGAGGAAAATTTCTCTGAAATCTGCTTGGAATATACATATATTATGCAAAAACTTCCATGCAAAAAAATCCTTAACCTTCTAGACTTTGTTGCCTACATGGGAGCCACACAGATGTCCTCTCACTTCTGCTTTGTATGATACTCTTCCATTCTTTTTCCCAGTCTTTTATAATCTCTTCTATTTGATTCCATTATCATGTAGTGTTTTATATGCCCTACTAAAACAGCTTATGTTCAAGTCTCAACTAAAACCTCAACCAGACCTAGTCTTTAACTTAGCACTCCTCTATCTCTTTCTGTTTGCAAATACTGTTATTATCAAACTCTGGAAGGGAAGGCAATCTGTAACTGAGGGCTCCCAGTACCTTGATTCCTTTGCTAATTTTCTCCAAAAAAATTCTAGAGCCCTCTTGCCTATTCTTTTGCATCTACTTGTAGTCATCTCTGTTGATAAAAATCTAATTTCTCCATTCCTGTGTTAACTTACTTTCTGCTATTTTATAAGTATAATATTTTGAATATTGTTATTCTCATTAAGGGCCTGCATCCAAAATCCTTCTGTCTCCTTATTTCTTGAACTCCCTCTGTTTTATCATCATGATCATCATCATTATCATCCTCATCATGCTGTTCCACTTTGGTTACCCTTCTGTTTGTGTTACATACATGAGACGTAACTGGGTAGCTCTTCCCTTCAAATTGTATAGTTCCAAACTACCTTATATGAGGAGAAACAGCTTAACCCATGTAATACCTACAACTCTTTATTAATTATGGTCTATAACTTTCTCATTGCTAAAAATATGCTTGACATATACAAAATTAAGAGGGACTACAAACATTTTCACTGCTTGTTCTTACTATCCATATCCATAATCAAGAGCTTCAAACTTCACAATGTTATGTTATCTTCTGTTTAGTCTCACATATATCCTTAACTGCCATAACAGGATCTTCTTTAAATCCATTCACCTGAATACTTAATCATATCATGTTCCCCAGACAAAGGTATTGCTGAACCAATTCATGTGTGAATATATATTTTACCACTATGGTATTTGTTTTATCTTCATTTGTTTTATATCTTTAAAAGACTTGAAACTGTCTCAAAATATTCAACAACACTGAAATTTATTTTCCTGAATTTATCAAGTATATGGTAATATCATATGGGAATAAAGCTAAGTTTTTTTCAATACCATACCAGTTATATCCTTGAATTTGTGAGACCGTTATTTTTTTGCCAGTGGTTCTAAGTATGACTCAAATAATAAAGTAGAAGGAGGACACCCCTGTCTAGTTCTGTTCAAACACAGCTCGTCAATGAGGAACCCTCCCAATCTAACTCCTGCCTCTGACCTTTCTTATATCCTTATAATTAGTTCTATTATTCTGTCAGGTAACACAAGTACTACCATTGCACTTCTCTTAAAATCCCAGTTGAGTATCAAATGCATTCTCTGCATTAAGCTCCACCTGCAAGAGTGGCATTTTCTTATACTCTGCTTACCCCTGGAACATTATTGTTCTATTAGTATTGTTAAATGTTTACCTCCCCTCCACACAATCAAACTGATCCAACACTATCAATTTTGGAAACACCTTTGCCATTCTCTTAGCTAGTATAGAACTAAATACCTTATAATAATGGTTTAAAATGGAAATTAGTCTATATGAAAATGGGTCTGCAGGGTCTTCTGAGTCTGTAGGGTCTTTACACACTTTAGAGAATATAGCCATCACATATTTTCCAAGATGCTGCTGTACCTCATTTTAAAACATTGTTAAACAAAACCTTCCAGACCTTTTTCATTTTCTTCCATTTTAACATCCAAACTTCCGAAGGAATACCATCTGTTCTTGGACACTTCTCTGCGGATTATCTGTCGCCATGTTTATCTCATCCGTTTCTATCTTAGTTGTTAATTGCTCAGTCTCATCTTTCTCTAACCTTGACATAATTAAGTCTTATATAAATATTTCCATGTGTGCATTTTCTTGGTCTCCACATCCCTCTGCTTTATACTGACATTCATAAGATTTCTGACATATCTCTAATAACTCTATAAGATCTCTGGTTATTTTTCTTGTTACATGCTATCCATGTTTGGCAACAACCTTTTCTACTTTCTGTTGCCTATGTCATTGTGCCAAGTTTTGTGCTCCAGACTTGTTTTAAAAAAATAGTTGCTTAATAACAATCTTTCTAAACTCAAGCATATTATCTCTCATTTCCCTTTAGCACTTTGCAGATGTTCCTTTCTTGTTTTGCGGGTGTCCTTATACCACAGTGCTTTAGTTTTTGTCATCCCCTTCTAAATAATTGCTATTACTCTTTTTCCATGTCTGTTTTTCTTTTATTCTTACCACGTTCCCCTTTAGATGGAGTTTCTTTCTTCTCTAATAACTCCTGAATCAATTCCACTACCCCTTCCTTAAACTCATCTCTCTCTCTAACAGATAAGTGGGAAAGCACCAGTGCCTCATTTTATTTCATTATCTTGCATGTTTACCTTAGTTGCTATTTGTGCATGGTGTGAAATAATTATTGGATGCATGCCACAGCTTTCAGTTAAATGCACACTATTCTATGAAATATAATTTCTATCCAGTATAGCCCAGTTCTTGTACCTTGATGAAAAATATGTAAATTCTATTTCAGTTTCTACTACTGATTTTACAACTTCCATACCAAACACTCTCATATATTCCTACAGAAATCTACCCTCTTTTGTTACATTTTCCTATCTTGGTCCTTCTGATACATCCTCATTATAGCCAGTCAGGTTCCAGTCTGAACCCATAAATAATATTCAGCACTGAAAGCTAATTATTTTCCCAAATGTTTCTTAAGCTCCATAATAACAGCTTTAGGCAGAATATAAATAAATGTAAGAGTAATACTCATCCATTGCCAATAATGCCTTACTGCCACAAATCTACCATTATTATCATTTCTCCTCTTCTATCACTACTAGAGTCCCAATATCAATCAGTTTTATTACTCTCACTTTTTTATTTGTTTCCGATAGTCTCCTGAATGTCCACTTACCATTTCTTTGTCAAGTTCATATGCTCATTTCTATCCAGATGGTTCTCTTTCAACACTACAATTTGCACCCTACACCTCTTAATGTAAGTCAGTACTTTTTTTTTCTTTTTTTCTTAATAATATAGACAGAGTGACCATTATGATAGAAAGCTACTCTTGGAAGTTTTGAGGTTGAATGTATATTTCCAGCATTTAGCTTACATGCAGATATTAATTTTTAGGCAGGCTGATCTTTTATGCAGTCACTTCTTATCTCCATTTGAACCTACATCACATTATTCAATATTTTTTTTCCTTTAATAAAAACACTGAAAGAAAAAAAATGATGTTCAGAGCCCCCATCCTCTTTTAACTTAGAATAAGTACATAAAGATATGTAAATTAAAAAAAAAGTTTACCTTTCCAAATAGGAACAATTACCACAAATTAATGGCTACACCCACAGGCAATACTTAACCTAAAGTTAAGACTACCCATGCTAAAGTGCATTTTATAGCCTATGTTCCCACTTATACAAATTGTTAGATGTTTTTCTTATCTCTAGTGCCTTCAAGATGTGAAAAACAACTTGTATACTTTCAGTAAATATTCAAATTTAGCCCTAAGAAAAATTAGCACTGGCTACCTTTAAGTAAATAAACTAAATTATGTATTGCTATATTAAGTCAATTAAAGTACTAGGCCTACTCAGGAGGCAACTACATTTACACCTTATTCGCTTCCCAAAGTTAAAAAATTCATTTATTTTTCAAAGATCTGCTTACCATATTCGCTTCCCAAACTTTAAAAATTCATTTATTTTTCAAAGATCTGCTTACCAGTGTGCCTTTAAATGTTAATTACCCTGTGCTTTATGCACTTTACTCAGGAGACAATGTTCAGACCTCTCATGATTAACTGCTTGCACCTGCAGACTTTTCTTCTTCAAGTAAAAGCAGTAATTGACTTTGCAGATGCACAAAAGAATCTTTATAAATTTAGCTCAGAACATGCTACTTAGCCCTCTCATAATTAACTGCATGCACCTGTAGACTTCTTCTCCCACTGAAAGCCTTTACTAATAGAAAAATAGCTATCAACTTTCCAAATGCAAGAAAGAACCAACATTTTACATGCTTTTCATCATTTATATTATTTTTCAAGATTATTTGCTGAAAGCAAATATCTGTAGCTTAAACCAAGGGCATTGTTTTAGATATCCGCTTTGGGAAACATTATCTTAGTTGTACAATTACTGTGATCAATAAACTTTTAGATCCCTCACCCCACAAAACAAATCTATCAGTATTGTCTTGCTTTTTTTCTGTCACTATTGGAATCCCTCTTGCAATCAGTAGTATTAATCCCTTTTTGTTTGTCCTTGATATTCTACTGAATATCCATTCTGAAGTACTTTTTTTTTGTCAAATTCACAGGTTCATTTCTTTCCAGATGTATCTCCTGTAACATTGCTCTTTGCACCCTAAACTTAATATAATTGAGTATGGTCTTATTTTTGTCTGTAACTGCAATGCTATTAATATTCCATGATAAAATTATGATAAGAAGCTATAACTTTCACATATTCTGCATGACAGCTATTTTAAATATATGTTTCCAACCTGCAGATTATTTGCACACATTAATGCCTAGTAGGCTTATCTTGTATGTAGTTAATCCTTCTTATCTCTGTTAGAACACGTCACATTTTCCCAGACATTATGCTTTAATAAAAACACTCAAGAAACAATAAATTAAACACATTTTAACCCCCAGCCCCTTTAACTCCCCACAAACATAGAATTGTATATACCTTCCAAAAAGGGAAGTTACTTTTTCATATAGGGGCAGTTGACCCACATAGACAGCTACATCAATATGTTTTACCTATTCTAAAGTTAGGTTTAATCATGCTAAAAGCACATGCTACAGCCTGTTCCCCCCTTGCACAAATACAGTCTATCATTGACTTATCTCTGTTTCCCTCTCAGAAGAAAACATAACTAGCATGATCTCAGATAGCTTGTTTCTAAGAAATAATGCAGTGGATATCCATAAATAAATAAGCAAAAATTATGCACTGTTATAATTAATACAACCTTTTGCAAAAGCATTCTTTTCTCTCAGTTATCAAGCTTTCTTTTATTTTCACTGATCTGCTTGACAGTTCCACTGTGAATACTAATCTGGATGTTTCTTATACGAATACCTTAGAAGACATTCTTCAGTCATTTTCTGATTGCCTGCACCTGCAAGTATACCATCTGTAACTACTGGCACTTGTTGATGAAAAACAAAAACAGGAAGCCAACAGCTACTTCCAAATGCAGAGACAGAATTTAAGGTGGGATGAAGGGGCAGCCTCACTGGGAGCAAAGTGTCAGGGAGCTTGACTGACAATATATTTTTTTCAATTTTAGGCCTCTCGCATAAATACAAAGGCAGGTAGTAGAGCAGGAGGGGGTTAGGATGTGGTGCTCCTCTTTTTTTTTTTTTTTTGCTCTCATGTAAAGAGTGTGGGTGTTAGGTACCTGGCATTGCTCCTTGGGAGAGAAGGAACAAGTGCCAAATTGAAGAATAGACCTTTTTTGTTGCTGCTTTTTGTTCCCTAACCTATCATTGAGAGGTAGCAGACTGGGGAGAAGCACCATATGCCAAATGAGCCAGCTATGGCTCTGACCAGATATCTACAAATTTTTCAGGTTTTGCATTATCTAGCTTATTTTCTTGGAGAGGAAAATCCTTTGACTGCAGCATAAATTGAGAACATTAGTCTACATTTCCATCTGTATAAAATAGGTGAAACTGTTATATTTTAATAGATATATATGATCATTACTCATTTGCATCTCCCCCTATCAGCCCAAGATTGCAACATTATATTGCTTATATCCTGATGTTATGTTATTACAGAATAAACTCTGCATACATTACAATAAAAATGTACTTTCTCACTTTGATATTATTAGCATAGAGGAGTCACTGATGAGAACTCCATCTCACATTTAAAATTCTTATGCATATTATACAAAACTGCTTTTCATGATAACATGTAGTTTAAACACATTTATCGTACATATTTTACTAAGAACAAAAACATTTTTATTAGTTACATTTGCATCTAGTCCTTTCATTGTCCTTTTAAGCATTAATGAAAGAGTGTGAATTATGCTTTAGACTCCTCCCACCAGTTTAGCACAGCCAACAAACTTCCAATCTTTTTTTTAATCCATTTCTTCTTGCAGAAACACAGTTGTCATCTTCAAACTGCATCTTATGGAAATGATACTTTACGATTCTTACATATATTCCCAGTTTTCACATTATTACTGGTCTTCTTCCTCATCATCTTGGCCATCCAACACCAGTTTCTGGTTCAAGTCTGATGTTCTCTTGATTTGTTTTCTAGTCAGACACTGGGCTATTATATCTGTTGCTCAGTTATTTTTATTTGTAATGATGGAAAAGGTTTCACTGGCAACGTCTCTCAATGGTTTTGCTATTGTCAGTAGAATGAGAAGCAAAGCCTCTTTTAACTTGGTGACTCATTGTTTTCTGGGTTAACTTTTTTCCTACTTGCTTGTTCTGTGACCACAAATGTCTCTGATCCTCCAGAAATAAATATTCTAAAAAAACAGTTGGATATAGCAGTCTAAATCTCACACCTGCCTCATGGCATCCCCTGATGATTGCAGGGATAAACTCACCTCTCCTTTGCCAGCTGTACAGTAAATAATCATTTTCCAAAAACACTCTGGCATCCCCAATTTTTTAATATATTTTCCTTTCAGCCATATTTATGTAGGAGCAGCTCTTTCTTTTGGTATGACTATCATCTTTACTGATGTAGCTCTTGGCTGCTTTCTCAAAGCCATCTTTGTAGCATATACACACTGTGCCCTTTCAGTTAAAAAATCCTGCTGTGGAATACCAGTTCAGTTGCTTAATAGGCATTTTCTTAAAATTAATGCAGTCTATTCCTTCTAGTTTCTCTGGTATAGCAGAAAATTCCAGGTTTTCATATTTTGTCTTCTAAGTACTATTTTTGAAACAGTTGTTCTTGAAAAAACTCATATTCAGCTATTCTTTCCTTCATTTCAGCCTCTGATTTCTGCACTTTTATCATTTCATTTGAATTACTGTTAAAGCTTCTTCTATTCTCTCCAGCCTCTTATTACTTATTTTAAACACCTCCAAATGAATTTGTTTTATTTTTCCTCTTAATTACTGAAAGCCATCTCCTGTATCAAAGCTGAAACCTGAATTTGTTTTCACTGAACAGCTACAAGGCTCTTCCCTACCAGAGTTTTTTCTTCTCCTCTTCTATTTTATTTTCTCTTACTCTCTCTAACTTCTTTGTTGACAGCCAGGCAGTGTAGTGGCTAGTCAGTAAGTGAATGTTACCCAGATTGATAACTTTTACTTGCTATATTCCAAAGTTTCTGTTTTCACAACGGGGCTGAAAGTCTGTCGATCAGTGTGCAGTCATCTTGTAAGACATTATTTGCAGAGTTTTGAATTGTGTTCCCTGGAGCATGTGCAGGGTAATAGCATATCTAATTTAATACAGACTTATTACCCTGCCCACACTCACCTGTCTTTCAATGTCCATTCATTCTATGTATTTATTGCTTCTCTTTTTCTGTGGTCTCTTTCATTCTTTCTGTATTCTGACCTTCCACCTCTTTGACTCTGCTATCATTAATGATTCTGTACAGCATGGTTAGTGCCTCATTTGATCAGCATTCCACTTTGAGTTGCCCTTAAACATCTGAAGCACTGTGTTCCCATCTCCTTAGAGCACTCATTTGTCTATCTCTGTTTCTGCTTCTTCCTCTGTTTTTTGTTTATATCTCCCTCATGAGAAGCTTTTCATTCTTCTACCACAAAACACAAAATAAAGCAAACTTGCTCAAAGGAGCATGTACACATAAAACAAAAAAGAAAAAAGTGTCAAAACACTGAGTAATCCACAAACTGGTAGGAAGGAGAACAAAAGAACTGTTTAGTCAGACTAAGCACTTTCACCCTATGTCCATAGGGCATCATCAGAGTGAATTAACACAAAAAAACTCTACATTTATACAACACGCCCACTACTAATTATAAAATGCTGTGCCAATCAATTCTTAAAAAAATATAGTTGAAAACAATCGAACACACTAATAAATATACTATAATATTAGATAACTGGATGACTAAATAGAAATATATATATATAACCATGCACAAATGAATATAAATATACATAAATATGTGCAAATCCTGCTATAAATAAATAAGTTAAGTTAAAAAACTTGACTAACAGAAGTGTACCAAATACACATATATGTATTTTAAACCTGCATATTGTGACATTACAAAAAAATGGGGGGGGGTGTTATTATAAAAGAGACATTATTTCTACTGGTCAACTTAAACCTGCAATGCTCTTAACTTCAATACAGAACTTAATGATTTATTATCTTTAATACCTGGAGATATAGTGGCGTTTGTCCTCATTTGCCATTCTAACTTCAGATTCTCTAGGTATAGGTTAACATCACCCTCTCTAAAATGGTCAACAATTCTGTCAATAATAAAAAAACAAGAATTTATTGAAACCCTCATATTTCACTGAATGATTATAAAGTGAACTTTCCTTCTTACTTTTTTAATGTCCCTTACATGCTTTAATATTCTTTCTTTCAATTTTCTAGTGGTTTTACCCACATAGAACGCTGAACAGGTCAAACATGTAGCTATATAGACTATATTACAATTACAACTGCCTGGACAATGTATCGAACGTTGGTACCCCTCTACCATGACACATGGCCCTGTGTTAATAAACTTACATGCCTTACACATGTTACACTTAGACAGAGGGTGATGTTAACCTATACCTATTTATGTATTATATATGCATGGTTATATATATTGTTTTATTTAGTCATCCAGTTATTTAATATTATAGTACATTTATTAGTGTGTTTGATTGTTTTTAACTATATTTTTTAAGAATTAATTGGCACAGTATTTTATAATTAGTAGTGGGCGTGTTGTATTTTAGAGTTGTATAAATGTAGAGTTATTTTGTGTTAATTCATTCTGATGATGCCCTATGGACATAGGGTGAAAGCGCTTAGTCTGTGAATAAACAGTTCTTTTGTTCTCCTTCCTATCAATTTGTGGATTACTCAGCATTTTGGCACTTTTTTTTCTTTTTTGTCATTCTTCTACCACACTGATATGTCTTTCACTTGTTTCCCCTCCCTTTCTCCTTTTAGTTACCTTTGTGGTTTGTCTTTTTTACTTGCATAAGGCCCCCCTCTACACCCCCTGGTCTTGCCATTCTCCCTGTGAGGTTTTGACATCTAACACTGCACACCCTCCTAGTGTTTCTGCATTCCCTCTCCTATGTCTAAGATTGTTTTCCCAGTCCATGTTTCACGTCATTCATATTTTTGTTGCTTGTGTTGTTTAGCTGCCTGTGATAATTCTGTTTAAACTTTTATACATCCTCCATAATTTGTAGCCCACAATATTCCCCTTACGGCTGTACTTCCAGAAATGCAGGGTATTTTTACCATACTGCTGGTGCATTCATTCTTAGCTCATTTAATACTGCCCAGATAGCTATCCTTCTTCTGTAGAGTGTTTCCATGCAATCCTTGACCATCTTTATGAGCATCCCTACAAAAGGGATAATATCAAGTTTTTGCTTGCTTTATTACTTCATTTTTAATGCAAAGGGATGGAAGCAAGGGCGCCCGCAGACAGGTGCAAGGGGGTGCACTTGCACCCCCCTGGATTTTCTTAGCGCTATATACGCTACACACTTTTTTTTCCCACTTACTTTGTTTTTTCCCCCATTTTCCCCATAGCCTGCATTGTTATTTTTCAGAAGAAGTAGAGAACTGTTGGAGATGGCGTGGCAGGCAGTCACATGACTGACGCGAGTCTGACATCATGACAGCTCTACAAGCCTCAAACTCCCAATCGCGCTCGCTATTCGCTGTAGTATTCGTTGCAACTTGATGGAAGAAGACATCGGTGGAAAAGTCAATATTTGATGATTTCATGCTCAGGACGGAGCAATTGCAAACCATCGTGTTTCGTGTGGTGAGTGGTGGAAGGACTGGACTGGTGGTGGTGCGTATGGTGTTGGTATTATTACAAGAAGAGAGAAGGTAGGTTGTTTTTTTATACTTTTGAAGGTGACTGACTGAACACTTGGCAAAAAAGCAAAAAGTGGCGTGGCACACTTGTGTATATATAAATTTGCTGACTGTAATCATCCATTTTCCATCAAACTATACAGACACTGTGTGTGGAGAGAAATTTGCAATAGAGCATAGTGATAGTGAGTGTAGAAGGAGGGGTGTAGGAGAGAGCAGAGAACAGGTAGGTGTAGATTTAGATATAATTTAGGAAGGGTGGTTTAAACTATTCTTTGTGCAGTGACAGATCCAGGAATTAAGCAGATGTTGTTTTAAGGCTTATTTAAATTCATGTGTTTGAGCTAAGTTTCTGATGAACAGGGGCAATTTGCTCTAGGCTAGGGCTGGTGTGTAGCTATAGAGTTTGACCTATGGATTTTTTGGGCTTGTAGATTTCAAGCAGGTGTTGGTCTGAGTTTCTGAGAGTTCTAGGAGTGTGACACTGATGAGTGGGGTGATGGAAGGGCAGAGGGTCTGTTTAGGAAGGAATGAATGAATGATAGGGAGTTGGGAAAAATATTTTGTGAGATATTTTGCAGAAGTATATTTTGGGAGATATTTTGCAGAAGTAAACAGATTTACTTACTGGGTTGGTATATATGTCAGGAGATGTAAAATCAGTGTATGTTCTGGTGCAGTACCAGTAGTCTATACATTTAGGAGAGTACCAGTGGCTTTAAGTGAGAGAGGAGAGCAACAGCTTAAATTAATGGATATGCTGGATGCAACTGTTAAACATCCATGGCCTAATGTATGGGTTAACAGTATGGTTACAGTTTTGAAGCAAGACCAGCTTAGAAGTTGCATAGACCCTGAAGATCTTAAGAGAGTGATTTAGGAAGACCACTCCCCATTGCTGACAGATAGAGGTTGAGTCAACAATGCCCAGTGCTAAATGATTTTCTTTACTGAATGCTAATCAGAGTTTGTGGCAAATTAAACGTGATAAAGCAAGCTTGAATCTTTGTAAGTTCAGTATGTAACTGGGAAGGTAGAGATTTATCAGATGAGCCTTTGATATGGTGGTATGGAGTGCAAAAAAAAAAAAAACATGAGCAGAGCTTGAGGTTGGTCCAGTTGCTCACCAAACAGGAATAAATGCCAAATTTACATGACCAGTTTCAATACATGGGTCACTTTCCTGTATCAAGGCATGCAGCCAAATAAGGAGAAAAGTAAGAATTGCTGTACTTATGCAAACGCTGGAGGATAGACAAACCTTCAGGAGATTTTTAGGAATGATACAGTCTTTGTCTAAGTTCAAACATAACATGCTAGAGGTAACTATGGCTTTATGCCTTTAAACAAACTTCTAGAACATATGACAATAGATTAATATCCGAACAGGAAACCTCTATGAGTTACTGAAAAGCTTGTGAATAATGCACCAACTCTAAAGTTCCTCATAAAATCTGTGGTTTCTGTATGTGTCCTTGTTGCCTGAAAGCTACATGTTCTCTGGTTTGATTCTTGGCTGTCTGGAGTGTTTCTCCCTGGACCTCTGCTAAAAATTTGCTTTTTTTCCAAGTCAGACTTTCCTGGTTAACAAATGTTAAAAAAATGGACACTCATTTCAATGTCAGACTACATATTCTTCAGAAAGTGCATGGTAACAAAAGCTTTTATTTTAGCAATTTTCTAAGTGTACAAGATGGATATTTGAAATGTATCCCTGTCTTTGGGACTGTATTCCCCCCATTATTGGCTTCATCCAGGTTTTGTGCTAAGGTTGAGAGCTATGGTAAGAACTGAATTCACTGAATATGTTTGGGGGCTGTATTTACCCAGTATTGGCTTTATTCAAGTATTTATTGGCTTCATCCAGGTTTTGTGCTAAGGTTGAGAGCTATAGTAAGAACTGAATTCACTGAATATGTTTGGGGGCTGTATTCCCCCATTACTGGCTTTGTCTGGGTGTTTTGCTAAGAGGTTGAGAGCTATGGTGAGAACTGAATTCACTGAATGTTTGGGGGTTGTATTCACCCATTATTGGCTTTGTTCAGGTATTTTGTGCTAAGACGTTGACAGCTGTGCTATGGTGAGAACTGAATTCACTAAATGATAGCCATTTAAGTTTCAGTCTTCCTCTTTTACAAAACAGCTGATTTAGTGGTATGTTGCTCTGACTGTTTGCACAGGGTCCCTGGGTTCAAGACGTGGCAGTGAAATGTATGGTGGTAATGCAGCATTTTATTCTAGCAACTTTCCAACATTATACAAGCAATGTTTAAAATGTGTCCCTGTTTCTTGGCCTTTTGTCCCCACATAATAAATTTTTGGCTTTTCACCAATAAATTTGGCTTTTTCCAGATTTCTTGTGCTGCAACGTTCAGAGATACAGCTGAGTGTCGAGTAGATTTTACAAGGAGCTGAGAGCTGCAGGGGAGCAAATGTTTAGTGCTGCTTATGTTTAGTCTGCTCGCACTGTTAATAGCACAACAGGATAGTGTACTTGCTTTTGATGCTGAAGGCTGTGGGTTCTACTCCCGCAGTAGGTAGATGCATTGCTGATACTGTACTGTGTTGTAAAGGGGGTGGATGCTGCAGTTCTTTTGGCAAAGATACCTAGTAACTATGAACCTGTTAACAGTTTGCTATCCATTCCCTATTGCGGTATTACTAGCTTATCATTTTTTTATTGCATGCAACAAAGGCAATTTATTCTTCAAGGGTAACAGGCACTTTATTTGTAGATTAAACAATGACATATAAAGTGTTTGCTAGCAGCAACCTCTTTATTAGTTACAAATTTCTTTAATGTGGATTTTACTACAGAGATTGTGCATATTATTTACTGATACTGGTGGACTATAGAAGGTTGAGTAGACTTTATGATGGAAATGTTCTGAATTGGGCAGTTTTGTCATTGGTGTATGCATTTTGTTTCATTGTTTACTGGAAAAATGTTCAAAACAAATTTAAAATGCCCTCTAACAACTGTACTGTATTGTACAAGAAATATAATGTAATACAGTCAGGAAGGTGTATCAAAGAGCATGTGTATGTTATGTTCGAGGGGCCTATGATCTTGAAGACAGCCCAGAGTTTATCTGCCACTGGCAAAATGTATTTTCTTTGAATGTGGGTTTCAATGCTGTTTCAATGCATGTGAGTTTCGAGGGCAGAGAAGTTTTAATGTTAGTCTATTTTCATTGTGAGACTGCATTGCTTTGTTTAACAGATATGTATTAGGGTTTGTGCTGTAAAATGCAAAATAAAACTTTCAAATGAAATCCTAAATCATCGCAGAAGTAAAGCAGTATGCACATTAGTGTTTATGGTAAATGGGGCAAAATAACCAAGGAATGGGACATTGGAATGGCTGCAGAGGGGAGGCTCCATTTGACCATGATTTTGTGAGGGGGGTAGAACTCAGACAGCCCCGGTTGAACTATACCTCTCAGATGTCCATATCTTTGCAGAACGAATAGATATTTGCTTCTTATTTTTGGTTTGTTCCTCATAAAATTTGTGGTTTTCTAGCAAATCATTTAGGAATTAAGTCACTAAATGACAGACATTGAGTTTCAGACGTCATAACCTTCAGAAAAATGCATGCTAATGTAAGACTGTCTTAAGTTTATACAAGAGCAATTTTTAGTAGTGTTTGTATGTTCCACCCAATATATTTGAGCCTTGTCCAGATTTCCTGCATTAAGAGGTTGAGAGGTACGTGCAAATCACTTTGTAGATTAGGAATATCCAAACCTCTCATTTGTCCCTAATTTTGGCTCAAAATGTTGCTCTCCCCTAATAATCTCTCCTCCAAAATGGCAGTTTTGGAAGAAAATGTGGAGGGTTTACAATTATATATAACTGTAGTGATCAGAGATATAGATTACTTTTATTTCAGAAATGCATGTAGATGCTCTTATTTTGTTAGCTGCTCAAGTTAACAATGTTAATATTAAAAAGTGTCCCTTTTTTGACAGGTATTTTTGCATCACATTTGGTCTGTTTTTCATAAAATTGTGGTTTTCTGGCAAATTAGTGGAAAGTCATTAAAGATTGAGTTTCAGATTTTATACCCTTCAGAAAATTCGTACTAATGCAAGATCTACTACTGTTCTATTATCTAAGTTAATAAGAGCAATATTTAAAATTTGGCCTTATTTTTGGGCCTGTGTCCCACTTCTAGTTCTATGTATGGCTTTTGTCCAGATTTCTTGCTCTGAAGTTGAGGTATGAGTGTCAGAGCCATCACTGTCAGCCAGAGACATTTCAAATTATGACATACTTATTGCACCCCATTGTAGTGGCTCTGGATGTGTCCAAGGAAGGCAAGGAGCAGTTATGCAGTGTAAGTGTGCAGAGTATTCCCCCATCCAAGGTAGATCACAAATACGACCGTGGCTTTTCATCTGTCCTTGATTTTGCAGAATGTTCTGGTTTTCAATCAGATTTTTATACTGTTGATTTATGCTTCTTATTATTCAGGAACTGCATGCTGTCACAGTGCCTTGTTGCGCTGTTTTAAGTAGCCATGGTTTAATGAACATCAGGTAAGCTTGTCAGAGATTGTAAGATGCAAGTAAGCTTTAGTAAGCATATTGTTAAAGAATTACCAGCATTGAAAGCCTTTTCGTTGTTGCCATGCAGAGAATATTTACATAACTAGATAATGTATAAGCCTTGGGTATCGAAATGCATATGACAGTATTTGTAATAAAAGGACAGGATTACAGTATTTTCAGAAGCTCATTACGTTTTATTGGAGACCAGTGTCTTATAGCAGTGTCTGTGTGTTAGTACACTTTTGTAGTTGGGTGGCTTTAATGGTATATGGTAAATAAGCATTGCTACCTTACTTAAAAGCCAAGCCCTGCAACAACTAGGTAAGCTCCACACTGAAGTCAAAACACAATAGCTCTGGTGGGTAAATGTACTCTGTAGTAATCAAAAGGCAAATGTTTGAAATAGCTACAGCTTATGTGCAAACACAATAGGTAGTGATGAAACAATGCTCTGCTAAAATGCTTTAATGCTCCACATTGCTGAGCTGCAGATCAGTTATCACTGGCTACCAGGATTTCACCCACTTCAGATCAAGCACGGTGCCGTTCAGTGCAACCTTCCCAGAACTAATTCAAGTCTGACCAGAATTATTTTGTTTGTGTGTATAAGAGGGAGGTAGCATACCCCTCAGCTGTCCAGGTTTTTGCAGAATGTCCAGATTTTTGCCCCATATTCCTCCTAAAAAGGATTGAAGTTGCTAAATAATGAGACATTTCAGTTTTAGATGTCATATCATTTAGAAAAATGCATACTAACACAAATCCTGTTACTCTTGCAATTTTCTAAGTTGAGAGCCATATTTATAATCTGCCCTATTTATTTTAGGTTTTGTCCAGATTTCTTGCACTAAGGTTGAGGCCTTGAGGGTTGTGGTATGTTTGTGAGAGAGAAAATAAAATGCTCAAGTTAGAGTTAGCAGGTGGAATTAAGTGCATTTTCAAGGAACTGAGTTTTAAGGGAAGCTAAGTTTACTGCTGCTCATGCAAAGTCTATTTATAATGTGCAACTGTTTTGTTTAGCAAATGGTATTGCTATTGTGGTATAAAGTTTTAAAGCTATGTTAGTAGCACCACAAGTAGAATACTTGCATCTTAATGGAGAGGCATGAGGTTCTATTCCTACAGCATGTACATCTGTATGCTGCAGTCCTGAGGATGTCCTCCTTTGGATGAGATGCCTAATAACTATGAACCTGTTTTTCAGCTTGCCATCCATTTTCTATTGCAATATACCAGCTTACCATTTTTTAATTTAACATAGGCAATTTATTCTTTGACAGAAGCAGGCACTGAATTTGTAGATGAAACACTGAAATATACAGTTTTCTAGCAACAACATCTTCATTAGTTTCAGATATCTTTAATGTGGAATTATTCAGATTACTTTGCAGAGACACTCAAGTGTTGCTGTATAATACAAAGGATATAATTCAATTATATATTGTAATTAATACAATCGGGTAAATTAAATCTTTTGCATGGCCCTAACAGTGTGCAAGGAGCCTATTGCTTGAAAACAGTTCAAAGGTAAATAACCTGCCACTGGCCAGATGCTTTTTCTTTGAATGTGCGTTTCAATGCAGTTTCATTGAATGTGAGATTCAAAAGTAGAGAAGCTTTAATGCCAAGTCTGTTTTCATTGTAAGACTATTGCTTTTTTAGGTTTAGTAAATGTCTCAGTGTTTGGGCTATAATGTTTGAAATAAAAGTTGTAAATTAAATCCAACTGCCTGTAATCATTGTAGAACTAAAGCATAAAACAGTATGCACACAGAGATTTGAACAGTGTCTACGGCAAATGGGGAGAAATAGCCAAGTAATGGGACACTGGAATGGCTGTGTGGGTGGGGCTTGGGGGTGGACATGGGTGGGGCTATGTTGGCAGGGGGCGGGGAAAGTTATGTGGGTGGGGCTCTGGGTTTGCACCCCCCTGCAAAAAATCCTGCGGGCTCCCTTGGATGGAAGCATGGCAAAACATGGCTGAGTCTGCTTTCTTCAGTTAGTTGTCACTGTCCCATCATTTGTATCCTCTCTGTTAGTGTCTCTTGATTTCCTGATAACATAAGTTTCACCTGTAGCAGCAACATTACAAACTACTCCAGTTCACTGTTACCAGCTCTTTCTTGCATTCCAGTTATCCTGGTGTTGCTGCTTCTTGAGTGATTTTCAAGATCATTCATCTTTTTTTCCCCTACCTTTTTATTATTTATATTAGTTCATGTATTATATGGATCTTTTCCTGTAGCACAGCATTAATTAATTGTTGCTTTTTTGCCCTGCAGATCTTGCACCTTTCTTTCTAGCCTTTCCACTTATGTTTGTTGACATCCTGTTGTTTATTTCAGAGATCTCACATCAAGGCTGGATTTGTGAGTGCCTTGAAGGACAGGCATAAGTCACTCCTTAATAGTCGGTAGGAGACAGAGTAAAGGGATAGGGCTTTTAGTCTATTCGCATAGTTCATGTTGTTTACACTCTGTATTTCCTTTGTGAGGAACATCTGGGGTTGCTCCAGCTGGTGTAAGTGCCCAGTCAAGTACATGCCAAATGGCTTACTGTACTTGATTATTGGTCTAATGAGGGCTGAGTACAGCAGGACTCTAATTTCCTGGGATCTGGATGGCATACCTTTACTTATAAGTTGTGCCACACAAAAAGATTTCTCACCACTGTGGACACATGGCAGTCAAATTTCAGGCTACTATCGGTGTACCTAGATTTCTCACCTCTGAGTCTACTCTAAGGAGTTTGCTATTGATGTTGCAATTTGCAGGGTATTTGACTTCCCAAAGGGTTTGATAATGCATTTGTTTGCATTTGTTTTAGGCCATGGTTCTGGCACCAGTCATTTGTCTGATCTAGACCCTCCTGAAGGATATCTACATCACTGGGAGATTTAAAGACTGCTCCCAGCTTGCAGTCATCAGCAAATGTTGTCCTCCAGAGGCCTTCCACATTTGACTTGACTTCAGAGAAGTATATTCCCAACAGGAGTGGTTCCAGTATTTAGCCCTGTGGCACACCACTAGAAACTGACCTGGATCTAGATTAACTCACTTTAACCATGAGTCATGTCTGTGAGCCAATTAGATATCCATCTGGTGAAAAAGGGATTTATGTCCAGTTTTGTGAGTTTATTTGTAATAAGTGGGGAATTCTGTCAAATGCCTTGGATAGGTTGAGGTAGGTGGTATGTACTGTTTTACTCTCATCCATGGCCTAAGTGACTTTCTCAAGGAAGTCCACCAAATTTAGTAGGCATGATCTGCCCTTGACAAAGCCAAATTGGGATGGGTCCAGTGTTTGGAGGTCTCCTATGTCATTATTTAACAGGTTCATGATTATTCTTTCCATGGTCTTACATATAAGACTAGTCAAAATTATGGGTCTGTATTTTCCGGGGATCAGTAGGTGGTCCCCCTTTATGCAGAGAAATGACTGTTGCCACCCTCCACTACATTGGAACAATGCCAGTCCAGAGGCTGTGGTTAAACAGAGATCCTAATGGGCCTGATAAGTCTTGATTTAGGTTGTTTAAGAGGCCCCATTGAAGCCATGTTTTTATCTTTAAGAATGCAGTAGCAACTTGTTCTTTGGTGATCATTGGTGGTAGAGTGGTGGAGGGTATTTCTTTGTGGAGAACTGAGGGTGATGGGGAGTTGAAATTTGATCTGAATTTGTTGGCCAGCAGATTTGCCAAGTCTTCCAGCTGAGTATTGGTGATGCCATCTACAACTAATTTAGCTCATTGTTGGTTGACGGTCTTTAAGATTGCAGAAATAACTGAAAAAATGCCTTATGGTTATCATTAGCTTTGGAGGATATTTTTATCTCAAAGTCTGCTTTCAGAGACTTGACTAGTTCCCTGATTCACTTGTTCAGACTTACGAGGGGCTTTTTTCTCTGTTGTGCACATTTCCTCTTACTTCTCGACAGGAATTTCTTTCCATGGCTTGAACCATGTTTCAGTAACTGCACAGACATCAGCACACTCTTGTGTTACTGCCTGGGGCCTTTACACCTGCAGGACAAAGGAGGCTTAAGTTCTCCGTGGCGGCTTGCTAAAAGCGGAAGGTTCACCCACTAAACATGGGTCCATGCTCCATAGCGATCTCAGCAGACTTGACTGTGCTTCACCCCTTGGACAGCGACTGTTTGACCGGAGCCGATACATCTTTTTTTTCTCCGCGTCCTTCGGGCCGATCTCTTCCTTGAGACCTTCTCCATCCTCTAGCTCCTCCCTCTTCGGTGCCTATAGACACCTCTTGCCAGCCTCTTGCTCTCAGGCCCAGGGATCCATCACCCCAGGTTTCGTGGCTCAAAAAAGTGGGCAGCTCCAGATTCTGTGGAACCTGTCCCCAGGAGACCATCCAAGTTTATTACGCCCCTACGGACAAACAGTTTCTGTGGATGTTATGTGGTGGCGGCCGCGCCACTAAGAAGGAACTTGTGGATCCTTCAGTACCTGTCCATCCTTCTAACAAGGATTCTAGGACCATGGACAGGCATGGCTGAACTACCTTTGTCACTTCACCAGGCTTCAAAGAGATATTCGATGGTTCGCTTTTGTGGGACCTCAGGTGAAGGATACCTTGACCAGGTGTGAGCAGCTTTCTGCCGTTGGAGTCCATTTTTCCACCCCTTCTAGACCATATCCCAAGGGTCAGAATGCCACCCTAGGTCAGAACCAGGGCAACAGGTCAACAATCCCTTCCAGACATCTCACCCGGTCAAAGGGATTTGGCAGAACAGGAGGTTTCCATCCAGACTGTTCCGCAGACCAAGTTCTTTTGGTCCCCAAAAGGACGGAGATTGGAGACCAATATTAGACCTGAGCAGTCTAAACAGATTTGTCAAGAAGGCAAGATTCGGATGGTCACGCTTCAGTCCATTCTGCCCTTTCTGGGCAAGGACAACTGGATGTGCTCTATAGACCTTCAGCTATCACATAAAGATTAGGGACCAGTCATTACCAATTCAGAGCCCTGCCCTTTGGCCTCACTTCAGCCCCCAGAGTGTTTACCAAATGTATGGCAGTGGTCACAGCTCATCTGAGACGTCAAGTATTCCAGCTTTTTCCTTATTTGCCACCACCAGGTGTCAGCTTCTTCAGACCAGAGACTACACCCTGCAGCTTTGCAGGAGTTTGGGAATTTAAAATCTTCTATGCCTTGCCAATCTATCACCTTTATAGGCGCAGAATTAAACACCGTCAAAATGTTAGCCAGACTAACAGATCAAAGAATTCTGGACATCCAAAAATTAGTTCGGATTTTATTGCAGAGCAGCAAAGTCAAAGCCAGGCTGATACTAAAGGTTCTAGGTCTTATGGCTGCGGCCATTGTTCTTCTACCACTAGCTTCTGCAGTGGATGTTATTCACTCAGTGGTCGTTCCACAGTCTTCCAATGAGGCACGAAATCTTAGTCACACAATCATGCAGGACTCATCTGAATTGGTGGATATCTTCCGGATGCCACTCTGATCGGGTGGGGGCATTATCAGGGCAGGATGGTCCCAACCCATAGAATACCATCTGCACATAAATGTCCTGGAGATGAGAGCAGTGCTTGCAAGCCCTCAACGACTTTCTTCCCACGGGACTATTGCAGTACAAAGGACAACATGTCCGTGGTCTGGTACATCAACAAGCAGGGCGGGACCAGGTCCTATCCGTTAGACTTTGGCAATGGGCAATCTCCTCTCATCGGTTTCTGATACAGGTCCAACCTCTTGGCGGACAGGCTGAGCAGATCCATTCTAATGCCTCACGAGTGGTCTCTCAAACAATCTGTAGTGGATCAGATTTTTGAAGGGGGGCACACCTTGTTGCGATCTTTTGCTACACCCCAAAACAACAAGTGCCCGATTTTTCACCCTTTTCCCCTACCAGGCCAACCTCTGAGAGACTCTCTAACCCAGGATTGGCCCTCCCTTTCCCTTGATTCCACAAGTCATTCAGAAAGCCACCGCTTTGAGGGCCAAGTTGATTCTCATTGCCCCTTACTGGCCTCGACAAATTTGGTTTCTCTGCATCGTCACCTCCTGGTGCAGCCATCTGGACCCAGTTCGGATCTCTTGATCCACCAGTCGGGTCAACAGCACCGGGCCATTCATTCTCTCAACCTCACTGCTTGGTTGCTCCACTTCCTTCCGATGATCTCTGATTCAGTCAGAGACATCTTAGTGGCTTCTTTAAAGTCGTCCACCAGAACCGTTTATGCTAGCAAGAGGAATATTGATCCCTTTACTGCTCCTGTGCATTCTGTTTTAGATTTCCTGGCTGAGGTTTTTCAGTCAGGATCTTCTTCATCTACAGTAAAAGTTCAACTGGCTGCTATTTCCAAGTATCATGTTGGCTTGCATGACAATAACATTATGTCTCATAGATTATGCAAGGCCTTTCTGAGAGGAGTTTTTCTCCTAAAGCCGCCGATAAAGCATCCTCCTCCGCAATGGGATCTAAATTTAATGTTGGCATCCTTGATGTTACCTGCTTCATGTTCTTTGAAGTTATTGACCTGGAAAACTATATTTATACTGGGTGGGACTTCAGCAAGGAGGGTTTCGAGATTCAAGCTCTCTGCATCCATTCCCATAAGGACAGGGTATCCTTTCTCCCCAAAGTTGTGTCTCAAACCAATATTAATCAATCCATAGATCTACCAGTTTTTCCCAAACTATTCTGACAGAGCTGAACAAAAGCTTCATTTTTTGGATGTCCATCGTCAGCTCAGGTACTATTTGCATAGAACGAAACAATTCAGGAAATCGGACCAATTATTTGTCTCCTATGCAGAAAACAGGAAAGGTCTCCCAGTATCTAAAGTGACCTTATCCAGATGGTTGTCTTCCACCATTTCTCATGTGTACTCTCTCAGAGGCAAACAACTACCTTCTAAACCGAAAGCACACTCAACCAGGAGTCTATCCACTTCTGCAGCCTTTCAGGATAGACTACCCATTGATACCATTTGTGCAGCAGCTACTTGGGCCACTCCTCATACCTTTGTCTCTCATTACAAGTTAGATTTGGCCTCCAGAGACAGGGCCAGTTTTGGTTCCACAGTTCTCAAGAGTCTGTTCCATTGAGCCACCCGGGATACAGGTGCTAGGGTCCCATCCAGCAAGAATGATTTAGAAGTTATGTACCACCATAGCGTTCCATGTTAGTTGTCTTCTCTCTTCTTCCTCCTTCCCCTGGCCTGGACAGATCTTGAAGAGTTCCTATCAGGTTGTTTCCTCCTGAGCCTTCATTAGAGGACTCTTTATTATGAACTTGGTTTTCCTAAAATATGTTAGGTTAGTCCTTAGCAGGGTAGGTTAGCTACCAAACGAGATCTGAGGTAGTTCCGCCTTGCATCATGGGATATAGGGTTGCCTCGAGCTGGTAAAAGGAGTTCTCAAGCTAAAGCACCCATCCAGCAAGAAAGAAGGCGAGAGAAGACAACTAACATGGAACGTTATGATAGGTACATAACTTCTAATTCTCCAGGGTGAGGAGAGCTTCCAGGGAGTGTAGTTTCTTGTTGAGGCTCCTAGCACTGAGCAGTAACACCTTTAGCTTGTCCTGAGTAGCTTTTGTTATGTTCGGAGGTTTGTCTGTTTGGCAATGCCTAAAAAAAGGCACTATGGGGTGGATAATGTTTTGGCCAATATAGAAAAGTCTAGAGGTGACAGGTGCAGACCATCCCTGGCAAAGCAGCATGGCCTATCATCCATGCCCTCCCAGGCTGACAAGTATTGGACCTCTTTTGGAATGACACCAGTAGCTAAGCCAGTTGTTAAAATTGATCATTTTTTGCTGGTATTGTGGCACCATCCTTGGAGACCAAGAGAATGCTGCTCAATGCTAGGCTCATACTTGCCTGTCATACATACTCTGAGAGCTCAATCATGTCTCTCTTCATATAGTCCAAGGAAGTATGTCTCAGGTCACTCATTACCACATGAACTATGACTGAGTCATACTGGTACTTAGGGGTAAATGACCTGAATGCTTGCGTGATCAGGTGAATCCTGGCCCCTGACAAGCAACTAACTGTAACCTTCCCCTTATCCAGCCTGGTAAGAGGGATATCAGTGTGTCTCACAATGGAGTATTTTATGACCAGAATATTGGGTCGTGGGGTGTTTTGCCTTATGGGCTTGGTAGCTGAGGCACAATGAGATGTGGCTTTATGTGTTAAGATGGGAATTTTCATGTTTGTGTACATGCAGAGTTTCAGAGGACTGCACCTGAGATGCCTCTGAGGTTTGGGTAAGTTACATGTGAGCACCACTGCATATGTGGGTGTATATGTGTGGTCCTTTGTAGGTGTGCGAGTGATATCTGTGAGTAGCTGATGACCTGTCTGCTGCTTTTTGTGTCTTTATGTGAGAGTTTAGCCTCCAATTTCAATGTGTAACTACATCACTCATATACTCTGTTTGTCTGTTTGAGATTTAAGTGGTTTTCACTGTACATAGGGCAATTATTACATTGCCTTAGGATACCCATGTCCACCAAACTGGATGCAGAGATAGCAGGAAAGTGCCCATTCATGGTTGCAGGTCCTAATATGTACTTGAAAGGTATAGGAGTGGAAGGTGTTTGTAACCAGATGAGGAAAGGGTGTTTACATCGTGTAATCTGCAGCTATCCTAGCCAGCGATGCAACCTAGCACCAAAATCAGATGCTCTATGAGCAGCAATAATCTTGGGTGCTATAATAAGGTTAAAAATACACAAAATCCCATGGGGAGCAGCAATCACAATTCTGATAGCAATATCACAGCTTCAAAAAATGAGCCAAACTTTAAACCTCAAATCCTTTATCCACAGTTAAGAGTTTTCATTCCCTAAATTACAGAGACTTCCTCAGAACTGAATTCAAGTATATTAAACATGCCTTTAAATAGTGAACTTAAAAGTGTGCTATAATAAGGTAACTAGCACAGTAAAATTTCACAGTATAATGAAAATCAGCAATGTTTCCAGATGTTTGTATCTGTACAAGGCACTGGCACAGTGAGCAACTCAGTGCAAATGTGCTGAATTTATACCAGCACTGGAAATACAGAAAACTGACTGAGCCCTCTGGCCAATACAACAACACATTTAGAGCCCTTTCATGTGCTTCCCAACTCCGATAGACCAGGTGAACATCTACTGCCACTAGACCCCTGTCCTCCTAATGTAAAAACATGTAAAGGAGTGTCCAGAGTGAAATGTTACCACAAACAAACTAAAAGATAGAGATATAGCAGTGTACCTTAAACAGCTTATAAAAGTGTGATTATTCAATAAAAATACTTTGCTTTGTAGAAATTATCCAACAGATACTCCTTTGTACAGAATTTATAAAGGCACTTAAAACAAGATAAGTTGATTAATAAGCCCTCTAGTCAATAAAACATGCAGGAATCTATAGTGTATTTTCCTAACCTATACAGGCCAAGATAACACCCAGTGCCACTAGATGGAAAATCAACTGACCTCTTGATGTAAAAACACAGAAAAGTACTTGCTAGAGTGTAAAAATATACTACTTTATCTAAGAGCTAGCTAGATAATGAATTCAGAGCAGTTAAATCAGTAGAACAGACAATTAGAGGCAAAATGCACTTTTTTTCAAAATAAGCACAAGGAAAGGCAAATAAATAGTTCAAGATATAAACAGCAGTGCAGAAAGGGAGGAGCTTATAAAGCTCAATTTAAAGTAAGAGTAGGCAGCTTAAAATCATGTTTGAAAAGCATATCAAGGAACAGGAGGGTGGTTGGGAAAAATAATTAACAGTGGTTGTAGTTTTTGCAGGCTTTGAGTCTTATCAGAAAACACAAAGACCCAGAAATCCCCTGTCTATTTAAGTATCACTCACAAAACAAGTTAACCAATGAAAAATATGTGAAATGTGCAGCCTAGATAATTTAAGCGTCTATCTCCCACATAGAACAAAAACATCAGGCCAAGCAGATTTCTTAAAACAGAAAACAAAATGGATCAGGTAAAACTGATGAGCAGTTTACAGAAATCTTTTAAAATCTATTGTTCTTCAGGATTCACTTTAAAACCAGATGAACATTTTTTAAAATCTATTGTTCTTCAGGATACATTTTGTTTGAAAGACTTTTGCCATTTATTACACTTTTTGAAAGATGTTACTTTTGATGAGAAATCAATCATATTGACAGTTGATGTGATTAATTTATACATCACCATCATCCCTCATGCAGATGGTCTTGATATATTGAGATTACATGTTAGCTATCTGCAAGATAGATAGCTGACAATTTTGATCTGATTTTGTGAAATCATTGAACTGGTGTTGATATTTTTTATTTAATTGGATCATGTTACCACCAGAATAAGGGAGTAGCTGTGGGTGGCACTATAGTACCAACATATTCTGATTTGGTCTTATGCCAGGGGGGAAAACAAGCAGTCACTCTGAGAGGTTTTTACCAATACATTATGCTGTATGTATTATTCTAGCTCAATGGTGCAGAGTGATAAAACTAAAGCTGCACCCCTGATAACCCATGTTTAGCTAGTTGCATGCTTACTAGAAGGCCTGGAGGAGTTGATGGGAATGACCATCCAACACAGGCTCACCCATCCTGTGGAAAGGGAGACTGTTTGACTTGGTGCTTTGGCGACGTCTGCAGAAATGCAGGTGTATTGATGTATGATGAAGAGCCTACGTTGTCTACACTACAGCTTGTATACTGCCTGTTCGGGAGATTGTATGTGCATGTATGCACCTTCTGAAGGTAGGTAGAGTGGAGGGTGCAGATTGTTAAAGGAATCTTAACACTGCCATTCTCCATAACACTCGGCTCTCACCTCCTCAGGAAAATCATTGGCCTAAAGAACTCTCTTCCTGATGGAAGAATGAATAGTTTAGTTTGGTGCAGGAGGGAGCCAATGGAATGATCCTGTGGGTCAAAAATAAATAAATAAGCGAATAAAAATTATATATATATATATATATATATATATATATAATATATATATGTGTGTGTGTGTGTGTGCATAGCTGTATATCTGCATATATATGTGTGTGTGTGCATATATATATATATATATATATATATATATATATATATATATATATATATATATATATATATATATACACATACACACACATATGTATGTATATATATATATATATATATATATATATATATATATATATATATATACACACACACACACACACACACATATAATCTACATTCATGTTGAAAAGTGTGGAGAATTTAAAAACGTTACTAAGACAGAGACAACTAAGGTAAACACACACAGTCTTGGTTGACTACCAAATGAGAGCTAATATTTTCCTTTTAGTTCTATGATTCTAACTGTACTTAAGCAGAAGGCTGTCTCTGTACATCTGTGTGTGTGTATGTGTGTGTGTGTGTGTGTGTGTGTGTGTGTGTGTTTAACTTGATCTTAATAAACATGATGTTGGTTTAATAGCTGAAAGGAAAAAGCTAATAAGGGAAAACTCAATACCTGCTGTCCAGAAGCTATTGTTGGTTCATCGGAAGCATTGTATGCTGCTGGTCCTATGCTAGACTTTCAAATGAGAGCTAATATTTTCCTTTCACTTCTGTTATTCTAGGCCAGTGTCTGTATGTGTGGGTGTGCGTGTGTTTGTATATGTGCATGTGTGTTTCTAATTTACCTTACTAACCATGCTGGTTGTTGAACAGCTGAAAGTAAAAAGCTCTTAAAGGAAAACTCAATATTTGCTGTACAGAGGCTGTTGTTGGCCCAATAGATGTCTTGGGTTTGAATACCAAATGAATGCCAGTACTTTCCTTTCACTTTTATACTAAAAAGAAAAGTATTTTTTTTTTTTTATAATTTAACTTTTGTTGAGAATAGTATATTTAAGTCGTTAAGCAACTGTTGTCAGTTAACTCTAGTTATGACAAAAATACCAGAATAGTCATTATGGACAAAGAATTTTATCAATATAAAATTAAGCAAGTGTTATTTAATGATGGGGAATATGTTGTAGTGAGTGTTATAGATTTCATCTTTGATTTTTAGGACATTGATTTAGCATTACCTAAATTATTGCATAACAACAAATTTGATAAAAATGTTTATGAATATCTGTTTGTTGATAACACTAGAATAAACATGTTTTTGGCATTCTCAAAATAATAAAAATACATAAAAATATCAAAGACAACATTACACCTATTTATAGCTCTACCATACTCTGACTGAGTAGATCAGAAGTGCAAAAGTGTGGTCAGACTGGTTAGAGTTTATTGAGGGACAGCTGATTTTTTTCTCGAAGAACTGAATAGTGCTGAATGGAAATGAACATTATTCAGGTTGTACTACTGACACTGAAGCATCAAGTACTTCCATTACCCAAGATGGCTTTGAATTTTTTAAAGCCAAGTACAAACAACAGTCTTACAGCTAGAGATGATGAAATTTTATGTACATTGACTTAACTTGTGCTGAAAATTTTTTTTTAAAATTTTAATGGATAGTGCTGTTAGTAGATTCACGGAGAAGCCATTGAGGAAATCATGGCTCCCACTTTTGCCATCTTAATAATGGTAGAATGGAAAGGCAATATCTATACCAAGATCAACCACAATATATATAGTGTTCCAAAAGAGACTTACTGATGATCTCTTTTTTTCCAAACATCTTTATTAAATTTTCACATATGACAAAGACAGTCTTACATTTATTTAAATGAAAAACATAACAAAATGATACCACTTTAATTGCCAAGAGTTTACATCACAGACACCATCGAAACAACTGTAGTTGCAAACATTATATATCACTTATAAACCATCCAGTCTTTGTCAGTCAAGCATTATGTTGCTCATTCAAATCCTGCCTCTTAAACCTCGTTCCTGCTCTGCATATATTATTCCCATGATTCCCATTTTTCCTGTGTAGTTTGTTCCTTCTCATTTCTAAAGATCCCAATTCCAGTTGTTTTGTCTCTGTTACTATATTCACTACTTCTAGTAAAGTTGGTCTAGACTTTGAGTTCCATTTTCTAGTAATTGCTTTTTTGGCAGCCACCACAATTAGACTCAGCAAGGCTTTACTATGTCTAGGCAATTCCGATTCTGTAGCATAACTCAAAAAAATCATCTTCCCAGTCAGTCCAATCTGCTCACCCAGCATCTCCGATAGAACGGTCTGCAGAGAAATACCTAAAGTCTGCAAGCTCATTACACTCCCCAAAAATATGTTCCCAGCTGTCACTATCTTGCCCTTCACACCTCCAACATTTGCTATCTACCTGAGGAAAAATTTTTTGCAGTCTACTTGGGGCATAAAAATAGTTATGTAAACACTTCCAGGCAAAGATCCAAAATCTTCTAGACTTTGTTGCATATTTGGGCGATATACATATATCCCTCATTGTCTCTTTGTGAATTGCTTATCCAATCTCTATTCTCAATCCTGTCTAAACTCAATGGCAGCTTCTGTTCTAAATTCTACCAAAAGTGGTATTTCATTTCATTATTACCCCCCTTTTCTTTTTCTTTTTGCCTATCTGATAACAATCCTTGATAGGGAAGGAATCTCTCTAATGCAGTCCAAATAAATTCTTTGGCTCTTTCCATTTCTATTACTTTTCTTTTTTTTGTTATTTGCCCCAATATACCTAGGTTCCTTTGCCAGTTCTCCAATAAATTTCAGCCCCCTCTTGCCTATTATCTGTATCCTGACCCACAGTCATCCCTCGGGCAAAATCTCTTTTTCCATTCTATAATATAATATAATATATATTTATTTTTGTTCTTCTCCTTAAGACATCCAAAATCCCAATCTCCTTATTTCTTGAGCTTCCTCCCTGTGTCAGCATCATTCCTTTCCACTTTGAATTATAGTTGAGTTATTAATAAAATGCTTTATTTGTTTGCATATTAATTTTTTGCCACACTTTTCCCTCACTGCAAGCTGATCATCAGCTCACTCTGGACCAATAAGCTAACTTCATCAACTAAGAGGGGCTAGCATAGCTCTCAACCTTCCATCTCCAGAATGAGGAAACCTAGCCCTCATAATGTGAAACCAGTGGCCAAAATGTGGAACACATACTAATGGTGTACTAACAACTTCAACTAGGAAGGCCATAGGATGGTTAAATATGCTGGTTTTACTTATAATTTATTTGAGTCTATATTACGTAAGTGAATATTTACATGTTCGAATGTCATATGGTTGACACCATATGATTGAACATGTAAATGTTCGAACGTTTCAATGGAGATCTCCGTACAGTGCAGAAATGGAAGTTTTCCATTGTCTGCACTGTAGTGTGATTTCGGAGTTGGTATATTTAATGAGCGGGTGGTTGGGTGGTGCAGGGGTGCTTGCCCCCCTGCTTAACCTTTCAGGTAGGTTTTTTCTGTTTTTTTTTTTTTTTATTTTTGAACTTTTAAGAGCTCGAACATATGGTGGCAACCATATGGTGTTCGAACTTTTAAAAGTTCGATAATCTAATATGGACCCGATTAATTTCTATTTACTGTGGATTTCACTTTAAAAAATTCCGAACACTGAATGTTTGACAGAGTCTTTCAATGTTAAACTTTGAGGAACATGAACTTAAGACCCCAATGAGGTACACTTGAGAGGTATGGGGTCTAGCTATCAAGGGAGGTTCCCCCCCAACATCCTCCCTCACACTCAGATATTGTGACAGAAGGGGGTGTGCAATGAACTGACTTCAGAGAACATCTGCTTAATTTCTACAAGTTATGGTTCCTTCCCACAGCTCCACCTACTGACTTTGAAACATAGGAGCTTACTCCCCTGGTCTCTAACAGAGAAATAATACCTATGTGATATACCTACAACTGCATGACACCTTCCTTGCCCATTTCTTACAAGAGGTGACTAGGCCATGCACATTCAGTCCTCTCCTCTCCATGTCTGGCTCTTCCAGTGCCAGAGTTGCTAGTCAAACTCTACTTGTCGTGTTCACAGTCAGGGCTCCATCCCGCTACATCACAGAGCCAGGATTGTTTATTCACTCATGGAATAAAAGTCACAAGCCAAATGGGAATTTCAGCTATCATTCTGAGAGGGTAGTTATAGGAAAAACAAGAAGGAAACCTTATGAAACAAAATATGAATTTTCTTATACAGTTAAACATAAGAATATTTCTAATGCACTTTATTAACATTATAATGAATGCAGTAAGTTTTAAGAAATGTATTCTCTTTCTCTTGACGGAACCCTGGATGATGCAAATAGGGGTGACAATAATTCACTTTTAGAATTTAGAGATATGTATTGGCAAATTAATGTGATGCTACAACCAGTTCTAGCATAAAAAGCATGTTAAAACTGAAAATGAAACAGAGTTGATATATCATTATATATGTTTAATTTTAACTTGTTTTCTTTATTAATAAATTAGTATTGTATTTAACATATATTGGATATGATGAATATTTTGATTTATAGATTTTTAACTTGTTGTGATGCACCACCACTGGCCCAGTAACCAAGGAGCCACAATCCTCACCACTTGCAACAGTTGGGGATGTACACTGAGAGGATGACAAGTATGACAAGTACACACACAGTATTTCCAGATGCAGTTCTCTGCATCAAGTGCAATTTCCCTTAAGAGCACATAGAGACCTCAATCAGTCTGGGGCTGGTTTCTCCCTGTTTCTCCAGATCCCCAATAAGACTCCCCACTGGCACAGCTATAGAGTTGAGATCTCAGCTGAGTGGCCAAGCCAAAACCTCCAGCACCCTCTCTGTCCAACCAGTGCTTTATGTTCCTGCCCTAGTATCTGACACACACACACCTGGGCATGGCTGGCACAGGTTTACTAGCTATGCCCCCTTTTTTCCCAGACTATAAGATAGTTATCACTGCTACCAGCCACTTCCTTATCAGCTACTTTAATCCCCTTAACAAAGGGTGTCCAATCTTACTGCATAATGATACTATTATTACAAATGGCAGTTTGACCAAGACCAAAGCTATTAGGAGTGGCCCACAGTGTCACCAAATAAATATGCAAGTACGCTCAGAACATAAATGCCTCATAAATATCAGCCACAATGAAAGATTTAAATATATTTAATAACCAGTAATAAAAGAACAAGAAAGCAGTCAGAAAATAATCAGTTTTATCAGAGTTCGAAATCACAGGAAATATTTAAAACAACATTGCAGGACAGCCTCAAATAAATAAAGAAAACATCTAAGATATACCTCAATGTATTCCTGACTGTATCTAAGAGAAATGACTGTACCATAGTTAACTTACTTACAGAGCAACAAGGCAAATGTGGTGAGTGGATGTTCTTGTCAGGTGAAAGACAAAGTACAAAATACTCAGTATCTCTCTCAGAGAGTGCATAAATTAATATCCCAAATATTGCTGTTGGGGTAGTTTGCAGCATGACATCACTTCTTGTCATCTGACTCTATCCCAGTTGAAACCCCCCCACTGATGCAGTTGGTAGCTTTCAGCATCTACCTGTGAAAATACACAGACCTCAGATATTTTGATAAATGGCAGAAGTCGTAAAATAATTTACATTCCTCCACATTTAAAGAAATACAAAAAGCTTCTAGTTTTAGACATTATGTCTCCTGTTGCACTGAAACTGAAGGATAACATCTGTTTTTATGGCCCAGCCATAAAGTAATTCAATAGCAACTATTCTTCTGAAGTTAACATTTGTGTTACAGTTTCTATTGTTAACATATATACATCTAAACAGTTACAATAGTGTATATACATTTCTGCTCAGTACTTTACAAAATACCTCTTCAGCACGTCTGTGCAATACGACATACAGTTCTAATGCATCTGTAACACATGCGTCTTACATGAAGCATGTTGATATTCACAAATAACCATTTACAAAATTCCAGACAGCTGTGCTGGCAGTATCTTTTGTTACACTTCTATATAAATCATGTTAATATTTACAAATATAATATAATTATTTATAAAATTCTAGCTAGCTGGGCTGGCAGTATCTCCTTTCATGACACCCCCCCCCCTGAAGACTCAAGCTAGTTTTCATGTGACCCTTGAGAAATGTTGCTTGAGATGGTTGAGCCTATCTGGGAATACCTTACCCCATTCTCTGTCTTGAGATCCCAGCTGCCTTTGCATTGCTGACCCCATTACACTGTTGGACTGTCATATTATATGCATGCAACCCTAGGCTCCACCATAGTAATTTGGAATTTTGCTGGCTGGCTCCCTGTAGTCATAGAGTCCCCTCAGACTCCTCCTGCATCTTACTGCAAATACTAACACCAGGGCCTCCCTATGATGGTTTCAGCATGTTAACATGGTACAATTTATGCCCCTGTCTCCTGCCTAGCAGTTCTACCTTGTCGTTAGGAGCACTGACCTTCCTTACCACTTTGAAGAGTCCCTCTCAAGCTGCCTGCAGCTTGTTGTGTCTGACAGGAATGAGAACCATAACCTGCTGCCGTACAACATATTCTCTGGCTCGAGCATTCCTGTCATACCAGACCTTTTTCTGCTGTTGGGCTTCTGTCAGGTTCTCCTGGACCAAGCCCATGAGTTCCCTAAGCCTTCTCCTGGGGTTTAGGAAATATGCCACAACAAACTCCTTATGGAATTTACACTCACCCTCCTACTCATCATGAATCAAATCTAGAGGTCCCTTCACCCTATGCCCATACAGGAACTCAAAGGGTGAAAAACCTGTGGATTTCAGGGGCACCTCTCTGTAAGCAAACAACAGATGGGACAAATATTTGTCCCACCCCCTGTTAAACTGGTCTGCAAATGCCCGTAGCATGAACTGATTGATTGCTTGAAATTTACCATCAGTTGGTCTTATACATGGATAGAGTACTTGGATCTCTACGTACAAAAATTGGACATTTGCCTTATTAATACAGAGGACTTTCGTAAAGCATGTTACAGGAATTCCCTTTTAGTTAGATCCAGCACATCTGGGCTACATTTTCCGGAATCTGATAAAAGGCCAAGGTATGAGGGCCTCTAGGATGAATCCCATGTATGATGGATTCCAAAATGAAATAAGGAGTCTGGAATCCAGGCTATTAAGAAGAGGATACAAACAGGGTGAGATTGTGGAGAATTTGTCAGAAATTAATACATTATGGGAGGATGTTGCAGCCCCATATTTTGGGCTAGTCAAGGAAATCATTGGGAAAGTGAATAAGGGTTGTGTTACTAATAGGAAGTTCCTTAAGCTGCCTCTCTTTTACGCTAATGATAACAAGGATTTGGTTGATATTTTTAGTAAGAACTAGTCTATCTTACAAGTTGATTGAGGCATTAGTGAAATGGTAGGTGAGAAACCAAGTATTCTATATAAAAATAGGAACAATTTAAAAAGACTTCTCTGTTATGAGAAAGGTATCAATGAATCCAGGAAAGAAGTGGGATTTACTTTACCCTGTGGTAAATGCAGTTTTTCCTCTTTAATTAATACAAGTACTTTCTATCATCCCGACCTCCAGAAGGAATTTGTGTTTCATGCCAATGCCACATGTATGACATCCAATGTGGTATATTTAGCTGAGTGTCATATCTGCAAATCGTTCTATGTTGGTAAGACCAATAGGGTCTTTCGTGATAGGATCAGAGAACATATGTACAATATTAGGAGAAGATCGGAGCACAATGCACTTTCTAAACACATCATGCAAGCTGGGGATACACATGGTTTTAATTTTGGGGTTTTAGAGGTTATTACTCCACATATTAGGGAAGGTGATATTAGGAACCATACTGAGTATAGGGAAACCAATTGGATTATTAATTTTACAGCAGACAGAGGGAGGGGGGTTGAATGAAAGGGCATCCATTAAACCCCTACTTAAGAAACAAAGGATACAGAAATGAAAATGTTTATATTTGTACATATACTATTTTATACATTTTGTGCTTTTTATTTATTTTATTTGACAGTGCAGGATACAGAAATGAAAATGTTTATATTTGTGCACATACTATTTTATACATTTTGTGTTTTTTATTTATTTGACAGTGCATTATGAAGTATTGTATCATGGCAATAGTATAGGTGTGACATTGTCTTTTTAAGAAAATGCATGATTTAAATGGAGTGCTTATATGATTCGACATTGAATTTTGAATTTTTATAAATGGAGTGTTGCTTTATCCAGTGTTACATGGTCTGAGGAAGCTTATTAGCGAAAGCGCTTACCGTAATTGTTTTATTGTCGTTTTATAATAAACTTTATGAGCAAGGAACTAAAAGACTCTAAGAATCTGCTTGGTTGCTTCATTGTGAGCATTTGCACAGTGTTAGTTTTTATCTACTTTTCCTACAACGAGCATGTACCCTGTGGATTATATTTTATTTTATTTTGTATCACTAATATGTTTCCTTCCTCATGCCATGGTTTTGCGTTTATCCTTTTTATTCCTTTGCCTATTTTTGTATATTTCTTGTTTTATTTTATTTCTAACCATACTGCAAGATGATCAGAAAATTCTGTTTCAGCTACCTCCCCTTCTCCTATAACAAAACCTTCTGATACTGTAAAATAACCTATTTCAGTTGTATACATACCTATTTTGTAAGTCCATGAATTTTTGTCCCAACGTTATAACTAACAAATCTTATAACTTCTAACATTTTCCTTATATCATTTCCTTTCTTTTTATGCTTGTCTCTTAAATCACAGTTAAAGTCTCCTGTCATTATAATATTCACGTTTATTACTATGTAGTCTAAAATCTGATGAAATAAGTTTTCCCCTTTTTTACAGTTAGTATATGCATATAATGTTATAATTCTATATACTTGTTCTTTCTATTTTAAATCTACAATGGTTAATATTCCCATTTTTGCTAAAGTTTCATATAATATCTTTACTGTATTTCTACAGAATGCAGCTATTCAAGAACATCTCTCATTTCCCCAATTCCAAATTATATTTCCTTCCCATAGTTTCTCTGTTTGTAATATTTCTTTATTTGTTAAAAATCTTGTGCCTTCTAATATAATTACATTTGCATCACTTGCATTACACCTCTGCAAAATTCCTATTCTTCTTACTATAGTCTTAATACTATTCACATTTACAGAAAGCACCCTAAAATTTTCATTTTGTTTATATTCATTGTTTCATAAGTTCATAGCTAATTGCTAGGCTAGCTTTCTTAACAGGCCATTATAAGCCCAACCACTTTTCTTTCCAGCGGTAAGAATCAAACACCTTAACCATTATACCAAGCTCCAGTCTTTAGCTGTATATGTTCTTTTTTATCTATTTAATTTCTTTTTTCTTTTGTACTTATCCGTTTAAACTTTCTTTTTCTGTTTTATACCCCTTTACCAATAGAATTATTTTCACTTCTACTACCTCCCAGTCTATGTCTTCTTTGTCATGTATTCCAGAACCTTCTTCTATATCATCTTTATTATTTTTTATCTACTTTTTCTACTACTTCTAAAATGTCTTCTCTTTGTTCACTTTCTTTGCTTTTCTTTTCTCTTATTTGTATTTTCCTTTTTGCAATCCATCCATAAATGTCCAATTTTGTTAAATTTATAACATTTCAATTTACATTTTTGTATCATGTAACATTCCCCCACAAATATAACATTTTCTTTTGTCACAGCTACTTATCAAATATCCTTCTTTACAAATAAAAAAAAAACATGTTTTGGTTTGTCCCCAGTATCTTACAACTCCCCTATTTCCCTCCACATTTATCATGCTTGGTATATGTATATTTTCCCTTTCTATTTTTAACACAATATTACATCCCCTTGCCCAGTCCATAAACCCCTTTGTCATAAAATTTTGCAATGTCCAGTACTTCTTTACATAAACTTTCAAATGTCCTTTCAAAGTCTGTATTTCTACCTCTGTAGGTAATTGTAAATGAATCTTCTTTTTTGTTTTCCTGTTAAATACTTTTATCATATAAAGACTCCATGGGTTACAGTCTTTTTTTTTCATATTCTCCAAGAATATTTTCATTGAAAAATAAAAAACAGTCTCAAATATAATGTCACAAAATATCTCTGTTAATAACAAAAGTTGCTCTTACCTCATGTGCATTTACACCCAAAGGAGCTATTAAATCGTCCCACACTTCATACATGTCCATTTCTTTGTCTTCTTTACTTTGAATCTTTACCATCTACATCCATTTTTCATTTTCTACTGCTTTTTTTCTTTTCTGCTACTGCACTTTTGCCTTCTTATATTTTCTCTGCATATGTTTTCTTTTCCATCTCATCACTATTCTTCAGGATTATCTCTGTATCCCCCTTTTGTATTTTCTCCATAATGTCCTCCCAGGAAATATCTCCTTCATTTTCTGGCAAATCATCCCACAACCCTCCCAAATGGAGGGTTATAATTATACATCCGTCATTTGCTGACACATCTCCATCAACAAGGTTTCTTTGAAACATTTCCTTAGAATCCTGCACACATTCTCTGGTCTTGATATTTGCTTTTTCCTTCATTTCTTTCACTTCTCCATCATCTCCTTCTCTCTCCATCTGCATCCCTGTTTCTCCAGGCTGCCTCTGCACCTGGAATGGAAACAGGAAGTGCTCCTCCAAAATGGATCACATTCATGATAATGAAGAGTAAGAAAAGTTCCCTGGTGCCCTTGCCAAATTTTCCCCTAGTAGTAGAAATACCGCCTTGGGTCTTCTCCAAAATGTGGCCACTAGTCTAATTGGACTAACTTGACCAACAAAGGATAAATAAAAAAATAAGATCTCATTAGAGTTAATATCATTATATGAGTATTTTCCAAAGAAGTCATTGTTAAAACAGTGCCATTGCTAATTTACTGGCTTTTGGATGTTTCTTTTCAGGTGATTTTTGTGTTTTTACTAAAACAGAATCTGCCTGATGAAAGCAGTGACTTAGTGTTGGGGAGGAACAGCTGAAGTATTTAAAAACTGGACATTCACACCTTACCCAACATGGTAATTGAAAAAATGCACTCGCAGTGTTATGTTTTGCAACTATTTATTTAGTTTTCTATCTGGGCTGGAGTACTATCTTTTTCATCTTGCTAATTTAACATTTGACAAATGATTTCTCAAATTTCCTTCAATACAGCTTCTTGACTGCACTAGTCCTATAATGCTTTTACATTAATCAGGTGTATTGCACCAGTGCAGTAGTGTGAACATTTTTTTCACAGTTTTAGGGTGCTTCTCTTTTCTTTGAAGTTTTATGACCATGAAGTTATTATATATAAATGAGCAGGATGGGGGAGGGAAAGAGTTGCAGGGTGGCTTTCTCATGTCACTTGTGCTTTCAATTTGTATGTTGTTTGAGTTTGATTTGTCCAGTTTGTTGTCTGAGGGTTATCCATCAACTGTTCATAGTAGATGCCTTCTACCGTAGAGCTCTGAAATGAAATAAAAACATACCATAGAACAACAATGCTCCTAAACAAAACTCATATTACTTCCAAAGCTGCTGGGACTTTGCAGATAAGTATGAAAGCAATTCAGAAAAGCAAAAACTGACCAATAATCAAATCTCACATCCTTCCATAATCTCCAATACTGAGCAGATGAAAATAAAAAAAAATAAATAAAAGGTGCTAAAAACAAAGCCTTCTGACATACCAGTGATAATAAAAGTACTAAACTGTAATAGCAAATTTAGTTGCATTTTAAGACTAAAGTAAACATGAAACTCATAGTACAATGTATAGTAAACAGCCAAAATAAAAAGAAGGCACATAAAACAAAAAGAAGATGAAATGGCAGCTCTGCTGTTAAATGGATTTTGATTACAAGTGAGAAGCATATGGCCTGGGTTTGGTAAGGTATACCTCGCAGCCATTCTTCACCAAAGTGTGTGACGTAAAAAAAAAACATTTCTTTGTGTTTTTTACTTTAATCCTTGTGTCTGCTGACCACCAGCCCTCTCTCAATTACTTCACCCATTCATTCCTTGATGTATCTCACATTTTGCATCCTACATCAACCATGGTAGAACCTCCATTCTTGAGTGAAGACTAGCTGCATTGTACCCTAGACAGCTGGCTGTTGGGATGATAACAATGTGGACATAGGTTATCATCCACAAAGAGTGGTTTGATTCCTCTTACCCCACATTCTGTCCTCTGCCTTTTCAAGTCTACTTTCATTCCAGTAAGCTGAGGGTCAGGCTTCACTTCTCTGACCATTCCCTTCTGCATATATGGATGGACCCTAACTGCTCCCAGATTGAAAACTACTCAGCAACCCTGATCCACATTGCAACAGTCTGACTTCTAGCTTCACCCAACTTTGAAACTGACCTATTCCTGACACATCTCAGTGCAAGAGCCTTCAGTGTCTTTACCTTATATGTGAGCATTCCTGGAGGCATGCCCATGAAGGATGCTGTGTGAATAGCTTGATAGGGTCAAGCATATCTCCCTAGTCTACAGTGCTGTATGTGACACATATACTCATCCAAAAGTACTGGCTCTGCAGCAGATTAGATCACTTCCATACCACTAGGATGGGTAAACTGCAGTCAGTGACTCACTCTCATCCTCCCTTATCTTCTCCTCCAGTATCCAGACTGCTAATCAATCACGGGTCAGCTGTGTCACACCAGGGTTTTATCCCTCTTTGCCATGGAATGGACTCAACACATGATAAAACTCAAGATGAGAAATGAAAAGCACAACAGAATCAAATGCAATCTGGCTTATAGTGTTTATGAAAAGAAGCATATCATACATTATTGTGAATGTATACTTTAAAATTTCATTCATCAGTGTTCACAAATTGCTCTCTTTCTACAGTAAAGAGGGTGTTTTGAGAGCTAAAGTGAGTGCCGACTCTCATAGTATGTGATATTTGATGGCTATACAGAAGAATGGATTTCTTTACTATTGTGGTAATAGGTTGTTGGGCTGGAGCCCTCCAAATGAATAAAAGTGCTTTTTATGCTTTGTATTTGCTTTGTTTTGCTCTTGAAAATATATAGTCAACTTTCCCGTTCTTGAGATTTGAAAGTGCATGTATGGAGTTCCAATATCTCTAAAATATAAATAAGCTGTTTTGGATGGGCTGTTTTTACAGGTCCTCCTATCATTTTGGGAGGATAGAAATGGCACATTAATGTCAGCTGCTGCTAAATGAAGCCACAAACAGGCATTACCATTGGCTCAAACAACATTAAGTGACTGTTGCCTGAGGCAGCCTGAAGAAAGGACATACAATGATTAATGAATGGAACTCAGACCGTGTGAGTATGGAAGAAAACTATTTTGTTTATTATGTAAGTTTTTGTAAAATTAAATAGTTCTCTGCTAGTCTAAGACTTCTTGAGGTGCCCCAGATAACCAGCCTGTAGGAAGGAATGTATATTTCTCAACAGTTAGTAAATGCTGTGTGTGGGGTGGATTGCCGTGGATTACATTGTTCGAATCTGATAACAAAGAGCTGAAATAAATTGTTGTGGTCATTTCTTCTGCACTCAGTCATTCAACTGATCACAATCAGACCTACATAATCATTCAAGTGGCTGTAAATAGAGGGTACATGTGTATCTGCATGCTTGTGTGCATGCATGTGCAAGACCGTGCGTGCTGAGGGAATTTTCTGGTTGTACCCAGTGTCTCATAGCAGTTTTAATTTTGCTGAGTATTACTATTATGTTTTTTAAATATTTATAACATTTACTTGATAGGATTACTTTTTTAGTAGTTCATTTAATGGTTTCGTATTGCTTGTTATTTACTGAATTTGTAATTGCTTGTTTAACTATACTGTTTTCCTAGTTTGAAATAGTTCATTTATAAGGATCATGGACGAAAAAGATGCACAAGGATCAATGCATGTACCTGGCTGAACAAATAAACAGCACACAGACACGCACGCACGCACACACACACACACACACACACACACACACACACACACACACACACAGACACGCACGCACGCACACACACACACACACACACACACAAATTTGTATGGATGTAAGTATGTATGTGTGTATGCACACATAAACATACGCTGGGTAACTATCATAAAGTAATATAATATAAATAAGGCATGAGGTAAAATAGTGTGCATAATATGTGTGCATGCACACACACACACACACACATTTATATATATATATATATATATATATTATATATTAATATATATATATATATATATATATATTTATATATATAATATATATATGTGTGTATATATATATATATATATATATATATATATATATTTATATATATATATATATATATATTTTATATATATATATTATATATAAATATAGCTATATAGATATGAGTCTACTTCTAAATCTCCGAAAACCACGAAGAGGACAATCCCAAGATGAGAATCCCGAAGCAGGAAACACCGAATGACCGAAGTTTAACCAGGGCAAGTAAACATTTGCCCAAAACAAAACATGAGCACTCATTGTACCACCTAAAAATACCCTAGGTGGGGGGGCTATTTCCCCCACACCTCCCTAACTATATATACCAACTCCAGGACTGCACTGCAGTGGAGAAAGAGCATACTTCCCCATGTTGGGCAAGTGTTTATACTCTGTATAAAATTGTATTTTCTTGATTTATTTGAGTGCCATTTCTGTATGTTTCACTACAACCTACCATGATTCCGTCACTCCTTGGACCATTCACAGATTCAGCCTTATCAGTGACAGTAACTGTAAGTTAGGACAGGAAGAGCAAATTTGTTTATAGCTTGGATTTTATTCCTAGATGCCAATGCTGTTTTCACGATTAATTTAAGCCTTCTCAAGTTTTCCTTACAAAGTTTTATTTTCATTTGTTCATGTTTTACTTAAACTTTGGCCATTTGGTGTTTCCTGGTTCGGGATTCTTATCTTGGGAATGCTATCCTTGTGATTTTCAAAAGTCAAGATATAGAAAGGGGGACACACATGCACACATTTTACCTCATGCATTAGTCACTTTACTATACTATTTTCTGATAATTACTCTGTATAAAATTGTATTTTCTTGATTTATTTGAGTGCCATTTCTGTATGTTTCACTACAACCTACCATGATTCCGTCACTCCATGGACCATTCACAGATTCAGCCTTATCAGTGACAGTAGAGCCCAGCTTGAGTAATGTGGCATATTTGACAGCTATTGGTTAGTGATTTGTTTTATAAAGCAACACGTCATTGCTTAACACATTTTCACACTCTGCAGTTCCCTTGCATGGCACACTCATTATTTCAGCCATTTTATAATTATATGTTTATTTAATACTAATAAACTAGTCTCATGTCAGACAACTAATAACTTGTCATTATTAAGCAGGTAAATGCATATGTCACAAACATTTATTACAGCTCATCGTAATATCAAATTCAATTTTACACTACTCCTTAACAAAAAAATGTAAACACACAAACTATTTACAATTTAATTTAAGATCAGGAATTAATTAAATACCACATTGTTTTATTTTCCCTTGTATTACATATCTTAACAATTGGACCAGTGGCTTCATACCGTGTATTATTTCCATTCCTGCTTGACGCCGCTGATATGTTTCTGCTAGATTAAGCAGAGAAGTCATCTTAGATTTATTATCCTCGTGATTCAAAACTTTCACTATGTTTGGGTCTTGTGAGGTCAGCAGGTACGTGTGGAGTCCATGACTGCAGATCTATACATGTAATCAGTTTCAAGGAGGCCCATCCCTTCTTCGGAATGGGGAATATATAATCTTAGTATACAATGATTTTCATAAACTATTTGGTGAGCATGAAGCATCCTTGTTTTCCTATCTAATCTATCCAACATGCTTTGGGGCCAGTCAGTCAGTCCAAAACTGTAAGTTAGGACAGGAGGAGCAAATTTGTTTATAGCTTGGATTTTATTCCTAGATGTCAATGCTGTTTTCACGATTAATTTAAGTCTTCTCAAGTATTCCTTACAAAGTTTTATTTTCATTTGTACATGTTTTATTGTTGATCCTTCATCAGTTCCGAAATATTTATGCACACCCTCTTGCCCAAGTTCTTTTATATCACATTCTTGTCTCAAACTGATGCTTTCCTGGTGCTGCAGTTTTCCTGCTTTAAAGGTTGCTTTTGCACATTTATCAAGACCAAATTACATTCTTATATTCATTTCATAGTGTGAGCTTTAGGATGTGGGAGGAAATCAGTGCATCCAGCAAAAACCCACAATTACATGAAAGGGGGAGACATACAAACTCTTCACTGGGAGCACCTGAGCTGGGAGCCAAACTGGAAAGTCAAGAACTATGAAACAGCAGGGTTAACCTCTGTGCCACCCTTACTATTTGTATTTTTGTAGTACTTTAAACAAGATAAAACACATGACATCATTCCCCACAAATCAAGACAAATTTCTTAAAAAATGTGTGCAGTTTTATTTTTTCTATTGTTGCTTCCAGTCATGTTTTAAATACATTTATTTAGTTATTAACTCATTTGGTAATTATGTAAGTGACCTGGCATAAAGGGACCTTTGCAGTCATACAACCCAGGCACAGGGTGTAATGTAGTATAAAAGATATACATCCTTATGCAAGTTGTATAAATGCACAGTCTTAATAGCATAAAGAACAGTTAATAACATATACAGTGGATATAAAAAGTTTGCACACCCCTGTTAAAATGCAAGGTTTTTGTGATATAAAAAAATGACACCACAATAAATCATTTCAAAACTTTTCTCACCTTTAATGTGACCTATAGCCTGTGCAATTCAATTGAAAAACAAACAAATCTGTTAGGGGAAAAATATAAAAAATAAAAAACATACAATACGCTGGTTGCATAAGTGTGCACACCCTTAAAGTAATACTTTGTTGCATGTGCACACCCTTAAAGTAATACTTTGTTGAAGCACCTTTTGATGTAATTACAGCATTCAATCTTCTTGGGTAAGAGTCTATCAGCATGGGCACATCTTGACTTGGCAATATTTGCCCACTCTTTCTTGCAAAAGTGCTCCAAATATGTCATACTGCGAGGGCATCTCTTGTGCACAGCCCTCTTCAGGTCACCCCACAGATTTTCTATTGGATTTAGGTCTGGGCTCTGGCTGGGCCATTCCGAAACTTTAATTTTCTTTTGATAAAGCCATTCTTTTGTTGATTTGGATGTATGCTTGGGGTCATTGTCATGTTGAAAGGTGAAATTCCTCTTCATCTTCAGCTTTCTAGCAGACGGCTGAAGGTTTTGGGCTAAAAGTGACTGGTATTTGGAACTGTTCATAAGTCCTCCCACCTTGATTAAAGTCCCAGTTCCAGCTGAAGAAAAGCAACCCCAAATCATGATACTGCCACCACCATGCTTCACCTTGTGGATGGTGTTCTTTTGGTGATGCGAAGTGTTCTTTTTCCACCAAATGTACCTTATGGAATTGTGGCCAAAAAGTTCAACCTTGGTCTCATCAGACCATAACCCATTTTCCCACATGCTTTTGGGAGACTTGATGTATTGTTTTGCAAATTTTAGCCAGGCCTGGATGCTTTTCTGTGTAAGAAAAGGCTTCCATCTTGAAACCCTACCCCATAGTCCAGATATATGGAGAATACGTGAGATTGTTGTCACATGTAGTGTTGCTGTAGGTCTCTTGGCAGCCTCCCTGACCAGTTTTCGTCTTGTCTTTTCATCAATTTTGGAGGGATGTCCATTTCTTTGCAACATCACTGTTGTCCCATATTTTCTTCACTTTTTGATGACTGTCTTCACTGTGTTCCGTGGTATATCTAATGCTGTGGACATTTTTTTGTACCCTTCTACTGACTGATCCCTTTCAACAATGACATCCCTTTGATGCTTTGTAAGCTCTCTGCGAACCATGGATTTTGCTGTAGCAGGCAACTGAGTAAATGTCAGGAAAATCCTACTAGGACAGCTAAACTTTATTTGGGGTTAATTAGTCTCTTTAATTGATGGGAGGTGTGTACCCAAGAAGACTGAATGCTGTAATTAAATCAAAAGGTGCTTCAACAAAGTATTAGTTTAAGGGTGTGCACATGCAACAAAGTAATAATTTAAGGATGTGCACACTTATGCAACCAGTGTATTGTATGTTTTTTATTTTTTTATATTTTTTCCCCCCTAACAAATTTGTTTGTTTTTCAATTGAATTGTACAGGTTATAGGTCACATTAAAGGTGGGAAAAGTTTTGAAATGATTTATTGTGGTCTCATTTTTTAATATCACAAAAACATGGAATTTTAACAAGGGTGTGTAAACATTTTATATCCACTGTACATATGTGATACATGACTAAGGGTTTATCTGTGAGCGATAAAAGTGTTATCTTTCAAATCACCCATTTCCAGAAGATGAATATTGAAAACCAGCGAGTCAAAAAGTCTAAAAAATGCAAAAATATCTTTTTTTTGCAGGGACATGCCTTTTTGTACCTGTTGGGGGGAGGTTTCAAGCCCCCCTAATTTATGTATACCAACTCTAATATCACAATGCAGTGGAGAAGTGGGGAAAAATCTCCAAAACGTAGTCCAATGGCTTGCACAAGTACAACTCAGTGCGGTGAAACTCAGCAGAATATTACATTTTGGAACTGAAGCCACTCTTCCACCAGTGCTGTGACACCAGCAAGATAACCAGCTTTATATCTACATAACAGCATGAGGATCAGGGCTGTGCTCAGACAAAAAAACACAATATCCCTCATCTAGGTCCAGTCCATAATGTAACAAAGAATCACTGTGCTATCTTTCAATCAATGTCACCTTCGTAGTCTTATCATGAACATTAGCTCCTTATTACAAGATTAACGTGAGACAATCATATCATTCAGATTTTAATGCCATACTTAACAAGGTTCTACATGGCAAAGTAGTCATATTTTGCTTATAGAGTCCCACAGAGGTTCATTCATAACAATGCTAATATCTGACATTGTGACAAGTCTGTGTGCTATACCATGGTAATCAGCGCCACATAAGCTCTTCCCCACAGTGCCACTGAATGCCGGGTGCATATTGCTTTTGATGATGGAAGGCAAGAAGATTTTGCAACTGACCCCATATTATGAAGTTGGTACAGGTTCTCATACAGCTTATGCAGTGTAGCACATGGTTGAGGAGGTAGTCACATATCTGAAGTACAGAACTGTATTTTTTTACTAGAAGTCAATTGTTACTAGAGAACCATTAAAAGTTCCACCCTCACAGCATATAGAACATATGCTGGTTAACATATTCTGCGTAAACCTTGGGATTTGCCAGCTCCATGATGCACACCAACATAACCCTGACTGTAGACCTACTGACCCAGGTTTTTGTAGTGAACCAAGTCCTGGAAGGGATACCTGAAGAAAATGGGAGTAGTCAGTGCTGGTCTGGAGGGAGGGAAGGAAAGAGAGGTTAGCTTCCAGGTTCTACAGGGCAGGAGACAGCTCAATATAGATTGGAAAAAGGCAGCAGGAAATCGTCCAGTAATGGTTGCTTCAGTTCACCAAACAGTACTGTTATATTGCCGATTAGAAATGGTATGTGTGGCAGCATGCACACCAATGGGGCAAGAAGTATAGGCCTCACTTTGGCAGACCACTCGTCAGCCACTTTGAGGAGCTGTGTAGAACAGAATACCATATCCTGACAGGATGATAGTGATAGGCCTCTGGCAGACAGGTCTTACTCCCACTGTGACTGAAAAGCAGACAAGATGGGGGAATAAAAGAGTTGAGTGGTCACCTGGGAGAGATGATGGTTAGTGAGTGATTAGTGGTACAGGAAACAGAAAGAGATACAGAAAAAAGCATTGAATTCTATTTCCCCTTTCTCTGCGTTTCCTGGGGCTCTTAATCTTCTCTTCCTGCCATCCATTAAGAATAGTCCTACAGCACAAGGCAAATTACTAAGTAACTATAAACTTAACTACTTTGTACATTACCTAATCTAGACGCTGATTCATCCTTCAGATTTCAACAATATTTTGCCAAATAGAAGTCATGGATGAGGTTAGCTTGTTGGGAGAGATACTTATCTAGCTTTTTTGGCTTTGTACCCTACTGCCAGGAGCAAGGCTGCTAAATTGTACTCTATCTTGTATTTGTGTGCAATCTTCCAAAACATCTCCATATGTAAGGCAGGACTAAAAGTCATAGTTAAGGTTAGGAGATAATCTTCCCACATTACATCCAGCACATTGCCACAGTTCCATGGGCCAGTTGCCATGATTTCTTGGGAGTGGAAGTGTATTTAGCTTTCCATTTAAAAAAAAATGTGTCAGAAAGATGTGATGACTCTTGGAGAGCTGCCACTCACGAATCTTTTCCCCAGTCTGCTGATGAGTTTGAAGTGCAACTGGATGGCTGTCATAGGTTTTTCTTGACACAAACTGAGTCTGTCTCAAAATACTGCACCTTATTTTATGTCTTTTTCAGAATTAATGTACTCATTTTGCACCTGACATATGTGTTTAGAAATAGATTGTTGATTAGTTTTGCACTGCCAGCATATTGTTTGTCCAGTGCTCTGTTTGTAGATATTTTACATCAACATGCAGTTTTTGAAAATACTGAACCACATTATTACTCACTCAGTGAGTTGGCATAATCGTTAAGGTGCTTACCTTATAAACACAAGGTGCAGGGTTTGATTCTCATTTGGGGTAACTAGCTAGGTTTAAAATAGCCCACATGGCCAGTTAGCCTAGTACTAATCTATGAACATTATAACAGAATAAAACATCGACTCAGTCAGTTAATATTATATTATATTATATTTGACCTAGGATGTAAGAATGAAAGAAGAAAAGAAGGATACACAGTCACACACACACATACAGTACATATGTATATGTATATTCATACACACGTGTGTGTGTGTGTGTGTATATATATATATATATATGCACATATACATCTGTGTGTGTATGAGAGAGAAAGGTTGTGATTCAGGTGATTAAGCAGTTTTGTTTTGACTTGGGACTTGTTGACTACACAGTACACTCAGTCCTGTTTTATCAACAGTGAGGAATGCTACCATCATCCCCAATGGACCCATCTCTTTCAATGCACTCTCATGTCAAAATGTTTTTTGAAGGGGTTCTACATAAAAGACCTCCAAGAAAACTAGTGGTTTCTCCTTGGTATCTTAATTTTGTGTTACAGAAGCTTAAACCTGCAGCCATTTGAACCAGCTAGCCTGGCTGACTTGAAGTTCCTAACAATGGCAAACAGTTTTACTGATGCGTCAGACCTCTGCCATCCCTATCTTATTTTCCACAGAGACAGGGTTTATTTGAGAAATAATCTTTCTTTTATCCCTAAGGTGGTATCCGAGTTTACTTTGTTAAACTTTTCATCTCACCGTTTTCTTTCCTAAACCTAACAATAAAGGAGGAAGGATATTCTATAACTTGGATGCCCTCAAACAACTCAGGTGCTTGTTTGACTGAACTAAATTTTTCAGATCTTCTGATAAATTGTTCATTTCTTGTGAAGGTTAAGAAAAAAGGACAACCTGTGTCAAAACAGATTATTTCCAAATAGTTATCTAAGGCTATTACCTTTTGTTATACTCACCGCAACAAAAGCATTTTAGGCAGGATCATGGCCCATTCTACCAGGGCCTTGGCTTCATCTATGGCTTTTGGGAAAGGTCTGAGTTCTAGAAAAATTCAATAAGCTGCAAGTTGGTCCTCTGTACGTACATTTGCAAAGCACTATAAACTCTATTCCTTCTCTAGGTATAGATCAGGCTTTGGTGGGACTATTCTCCAGGAGCTGCTGGACTGTTCTCCTTCCACCTCTCAAATGCAGTAAGTTGGGGCAACCTACCCATATAACCAGGGGTACTGCATCAGTGATCAATACGATGACTGTAGTACAGTTATGTAAGTTACTGCAACAGCTGATGTACTAATGATTAGTGCTGCAGTAGCCACTCCCTCCACCTCCCTTGTTTTTTTTTTGGTGTGTTATTTATGCCATATATGGACATTTGTTTTTTCTTCAGCCACCCCTTCTTTCTTGGCATGAAAGCTCTGAAGGGTTTGGTGCTCATGCCCAAACTTCTCATTTTAATCAGCTCAGCTTGAGCCACCTGAGTGCATGGAAGGTGCCCTGAAGCTTTGGAAGCTGGCTGGTTGTTATATCCTTGGCAGAATATAACCCATATAGCTAAGTCTACTGCCGCAGTGATGATTTGAACATCCTCTTTTATGGCAAGTTTACTGACACATCTGTACTTTTCAGTGGGCATCTAGCATCACTGGCATCAGAATATCAACATGTGGGGGATTTTCATACATTCGGACACACAGCAGATGTAGCTGTATGCATTAATCTTAGCCATAGGTCTTGCACTTATATAGAAGATGCTGTGGAACGTTACTATGCAGTAAGTGGTGAAATAGATGAAATAGATGAGATGTGTTGCATATGTTTGAATCACACAAATTGCCTGGGTGATGTGCAGACACACTGGTAGTGATCCAATGTGCCTCAGACACTGTCTTGTAGTTCAAAGAATGGTAGCTGTTCTTGTTTACAAACTTTGTGACAATAGACCAGGTGAGGTCTTTATTGCTACAAGTGAGCATTCTCACTGTCTGCAGCTCTGATATTTTCAGCATGCTTTGCAGTTCTATAGTCAGGCATATACTGGTGTGCATTCTTCCTCATGCATTAACTATGAATAGGTTCATAGGTGTTTACTAGGCTAATGACCATAAGGGCCTTTATAAGCCTAGCCATGCATCCCAAATCTCTGACGAGTTCTGATACCATTGATAAGTGTAAACATGGGCCTGGGAGATGAACCATTTATAGGTTACCTGTGTCCATTAGAGACATAGGTGCCAAACCAGGGATGAATTTCTGCTTTCCCATCCAATTGTCAAAGTTGCACTTGAATTGCACTTGAATTGGGTTAAGGAGGAACTCTACATGGATGGGGAGCCTATTCCATAGACATGGTAGTCTCTGGGATACATACCTATCTCTCCAGCAGGACCTATTTATATCACAGGCAAGGTTTAATTCTTTAGAACGGGTAATTCTCATACTGTTTGTTTTGTGAATATGTAGGAGGTCCATCAGAGTGGGGTCTGACAATGCCCTATATGCCAGGCATAGATCTCCCCTGAAAAGCCTGTAGGAGACAGAATACAGGAATAGGGCCTTGAAGCGGTCTACTTACAGCCTGTATTCCTTTAGTGAGGAACCTCTATGGATGTTCCAGTTGTTGGATATGCCTGGTTAGATGCATACCAAAGGAGGTATTGTACTCAAGGATAGGTCTGATGAATACCAAATAAAGTGGAACTATGACTTCTGTAGTCTTAGGTGTCATACCTTTGTTTATAAGTTGTGCAGTACAGAATGATTTCCTCACCACTGCAGACACATGACGGTCAAAGGCTAGATTACTATCTATGTGTGTCCCAAGTCCCTGACAACTGGGTCAACTCTAAGGGGTGTGTTGTCAATATGATAGTTACCAGGGATGGATGCCTTCCCAAAGAATGCTATTATGCATTTCTTGGCATTTAGTTTAAGTCCATGGCTCTGACACCAGTTGTTTGCCTGTGTCAGCCCCTCCTGGAGAACATTTGTGTTAGTGTGAGACTCAATGGCAGCTCCTAATCAACTGCAAATTTAGTAAGCCAAAGGTCACTAACATTGGCCTTGACTTCTGAGAAGTAAATGCCAAAAAGGAGTGGTCAAAGGACTGATCTCCGAGAGACTTCATTGTGACTGACCTCTTTGTAGAGGTGGACTCCCCAATTCTAACTTCATGACTACTGTCTATGAGCCAGTTGGCTATCCACTGGGTGACATACAGGTTTGTACCTAACCTCTTGAGTTTGTCAACAATGCCTGAGTGGGGTATTGTGTCAAATGCCATGGCCAGGTCAAGGTAGGCAGTGTGAACAATTTTGCCCTTATCCATTGCTTTGGTGACCTTCTCAAAGAAGTCCACCAGGTTGAGTAGGCATGATTTGCCCTTGAAGAAACCAAACTGGGGTGGGTCCAGTATATGGACGTTTACTATATCTGTATCGATAATTTCAATGATAATTCTTTCCATGGCTTTACATACAAGACTAGTGAGACTTATGGGTCTGTAGATGGCTCACCTTTGTGCAGAGGGATGACTGTTGCCTTTCGCCATTCATGAGGCATCAAACCTGTTTGGAGGCTACAGTTAAATAGTAATTCCAGAGGTGTTGATAGGTCATGTTTCATGCTATTTAGAAGGCATCCTGGGATATTGTCTGGGCCCATTGATGCAGTGTTCTTGGCTTTGCTATGTCTTTTGGCTCAGTATAGGTGACTCCAATTACAGTGAGCTCTGTACACAGTTGTGTATTGCCTTTGAGGTTGTGGCATCACAGGTATGTTGACCTTAAATATATTTGTTTATCATTATGACCTTGTTTCCCTACATGAGACAAAAGCTTGGCTCAAATGCTGACTTTCAGTAGATTGCAGCTTTTTGATGCACTGCTGCATATGAAACCCTGACCCAGAATCAGATAATCTATAAATGATTTAGCCCTTGGTTCCCCATAAATGTGCAGTACACTGCTGGAGAGAGGCGGCCCCCACTGGCTCCTCAGCGAAGCACATACACCAAATGTCTGAACCTGCAGTTCCTCTCGTACTGAGCAGGATTACTATCACAGTAACACATCATCAGTAGGGTAAAACTAACCTGTCTCATGATGTTCTAAACCCAGCTCAGGTTCCCAATTAGTGGGTGAACAATCCAATGCTTGGTGAATTCTGCTTCACAATGATAGGAAGAGCTGACATCAAAGGATCAAAAAGCGATGTCACTATGAATGCTTGGCCACCACAAGCCAGTTAACCCTGTGGTAACTTTTCTGACACCTGCTTAAAACCCAAAAAGCCAGAAGCATCATGAGGCCCCGCTTTCACTGTCTGAGTCAAGAAAATCAAGATCAAGAGACCTGTTGCCCTTCTGCTCCACGGGAGGTTTCTGTCCTCTCTGAGCTCACTTTAGGACATCTACATTACTCTTTGAAAGGTATACCATCCCAGTCAAACTCCCCACCTGACACTGTCCCTGGAGCAGGTTGCTCCCATACACACAGGTGCTTGGAGCCAAAAGTGAGAGCCGTGGTGGTGGGGTCACCTCCCCTCCTCACTGGGTATGTGAAAAAAAAATTATGACCAATCTTGTTTCCCTACTGATTTTATTTGCTTATCATTGGATCATCATTTGCAGATATTTTCTATTGCACATTTGTGCTCACTGCACTGTAGTGCAACATGGGACTTTGATTGCTACCATGCTCTGACAGCCTGTGCCTTGATATTTACTGATCAGCTTGTCTATGAATCCTGGTCTATACTCTGCTGGAAGGGCTGGTCACAGATGAGTTTGGAGACTGAGACTAAATCAATGACATGAACAATCTTTAAGAATAAGTCAGTGATGGAGTACTTAAGGCCTGTGGACGTGTGGGGAAGAGACCAAAAAGGCAAATAACAGAGAAGGCTAATGTGGCTATACAGAACTGAGATGCTATAAATCAGAACAAAACATAAGGCCTACAAGATCTGGAAAGGAGGTGATGGAAAAGAAAAAAGGCACTTTCAGGAAGGCTAACAAAAAGGCAACAGAATGACAGGGGCAGCAAAGGCTAAAGTTGAAAGGTAGTTAGAAGAAGACATCAATAGTGGAATCAAGAGCTTCATAGGTACATAACAGAAAGAAGGGCAGAATTCTCTCTAGGCTGAGCAAAAATGGTAGGATGATCACATAAAACTGCAAAGAAGCAGAGGTACTGAATAAAACATTGATTTAGTCTTCACAAAGAAAAGCAAAGAGGGTGCCATCTTGGGAGAGAAACAGAGCAGAATGAGAACAGTGGACAGACACCAGAATGAAAAGGGAGGAGGTTCAGATGGAACTGGCTTCCTGTTACGTGGACAAAGAGCAAGGCCCAGATGCACTGCTTGCCAGGATCCTCAGAATTCTGGATAGTGTGTTTTCAGACATCCTGATGGAAAATTGCAAGAAATTACTGGTTAGAGTAGAAATTCCAGAGAACTAGGGGACAGCAAATGTGTGTGTGGCGGGGGTCTGTAAACTGTTGGCCTGTTAGCAAAAGTGACAGAGAAAGTCAGGAAGTTAATCATGGTGGGAAGGTTGGTAGCATTTGTATAGGACAACAGTCTCCAGCGTGCCCAGACAGAAGGAGCTGTCAGTCAAACCTGATCCAGTTTTATGACTGTGTTTCAGGTGAACTTGAGAGGGGAGTACTAGTAGACATACTCCACCTGGACTTCAGCAAATGTTTTGACTCTTATCCTGTTCAGGAAGCTGATAGGAAAACTGGATGGGTTGGGGTGAGACCATGACAGAGGAACTGGACAGGTTTATGGTTGAATGGTGTGGCTCAAGTATGTGCTGAAGGGATAATGTCATAAGTTACAGAAGTAACTAGTGGAGTACCACATGAGTCTGTTCTGGGTGTAGTACTCTTCAATATGATTTTCTCAGATATATTTGAGGGAATAAATCACAGAATCAGCCTATTAGCTTATGGTGCAAAAATAGGTGCAGCAGTGGAAGATGAGGAAGGGTCTAGTGTGAGAATTGGAGATGTTCCACTAGTGGGCAGAAAGTTGGCCATTGAGGTTCAATGCACTTGGGAGCAAAATTGCTGGTGTGAAGTATAAGCTAGGAGGAGTGGAACTGATGACAATTGATGAGGAGAAGGATCTTTGAGTGCTGATCACACCTGGGTTTGACCACTAGGAGGAGAATGTGAGGGCCATGGCAGCAGCAGCAAGCAGAATGCTGGAGTGCATCCTCAAGGGGATTCCAAAAGGAAAGAGGCAATGCCTCCATTGTGCAAGGCCTTAGACCACACCTTGAATACTATGTGCGTGTCTGAGGCCGTATAAGGAAAAAGACATAGGGCTACTTGGAAGAATGTAGATGAAAGCTACCAGAAAGATCAATGGGAAGGAGGGAAAGGAGCTTTTCCTCAGCTGAAACCAGATGAGACTGGGGAATGTGATATTTGTGCACAAGGTCATATCAGAGAGTTGAATTTGTTTATTCCAATCAGGAAAGACAGAGGGGGGAGGATGGAGCAGAGGCTGCAGACTGTAGGGATTAACTACTTTCCCGGATCTCTGCATTTGTGATATCCCTACTGTTTTCTCTCCATTGCTCTTACTGCTACCTCTTCTATCTCCACTTATCACCTAGCAGGTTTTCTCCCTCCAGCAAAATTCCAATTTAAATACATTGCCTTTTACATCTATGTCAACTTGACTACAACTTTCTTTTTTTCTAGATCACCTAACAAATATATACACTACTCACCTTTCTTCACCTACCCACTGCTATCTACTCATCACATCCCCTCTGCTTTATTTTCATGCCTCCCACACCTCCTCTTTTATTTCTCTTAACCAGAAATATAAAATTGTAATTTGACATTTTAAACCTAACTGTATATGTCATTTTGTCTTATATTAATATGTAATTACTCTATATTTTACTGATTGTAGATTTTCTCTAGTATAGCTGCCTTTCAGTTATTGTATACCTATGTTATAATGTTAATCTTTAAATTTTTTCTCTGTTGTATAAAACTGCCTATTTTGTAACTGAAGCTTTTCTCTTCAAGCCTCCTCTGAAAAGGGGTTATCACAATCCAGTTGGACTACCTTGATCAACAATATAAATAAAATAAGTAAGTGTTTCACTCTACACAGGCATTTGGGATGACATGAAACAGGATGAAAAAGTGAAGGGAAATGTAGGGACAGAGTGGTACAATGTTAATGTATTTAAAAGAGCAGACTAGCTATATTTAATCACCTTCTGCCATCAAGCAAATATAATATGATGTAATGTAACTAGAGTTTCTCCCACTTGATATCTGATAAACAGTTTCCCATTATTCTTCAGCCATTCTACATGTGCTACTCTTGGATCAGTCTCAGAGGTAAAACTTCACTATATAGGCTCTTCATCTTCTTGAGAGATGTGTCTTATGGCCTTTTCCATGACAAGCAAGACAATGGGAGTAGCAACATTCACCTGCAGTCATCAAATTGTGTAGCTGCCAGAAACGTGACTGTCTTGAGAAATGTGTGAATATGGATCCCATGTATACCTCCATGACTGTCACTCCAAACTTGACATGTTTGGGGATGAATAATCAGTAAAGAACACGCAGATGGCAGTACAACTCTTGTCCCTTTCCTTCTTCTTCTCCTCCTAGAACAGGGGTCTGCAACCTGCGGCTCTGGAGCCGCATGTGGCTCTTCCACCCCTCTGCAGTGGCTCTCTGTAGCTTTGAAAAATAATGGCCACTCTACCGCACAAAACACACACACACACACACACACACACACACACACACACACACACACACACACAGTGATCAAGTGATGAACTTTAAATATTGCTCTTATAAACTTCCTAGAGTAACTCAGTTTCTGTTGCCATGCATTCCACACACACTAACAGCAGCAGCATCATCTCCTGACAGGTTTCCATACCTCTCAGTCTTACCACAAGAAATCTGGACAGAGCAACAAATAAAGGGGAACAAAGGAACAAAAACAGGGGCAGACTTTAAATATTGCTCATAAACTTAGAAACATGCTAGAATAACATGGTTTCTGTTAACATGCATTTTCTAGACACACACCCAAACATTTACTCTCAACTGTGCAGATTTTCAAGGAATGCCCTGACTTTTGCCTCATATTTTTGGTCTGTTTCTCATAAAATTGTGGCTTTTCTGGTAAATCATTGTGGGCTGAAGTTGTACCCTTCAAAAAATTCATGCTAATGCAAAATCTGTTACTCTACCAACTTTCTAATTTGTAAGAGCAATATTTAAAAAGTGACCCTATTTTGGGCCTTTGTGCCCCATTATGTATGGCTTTGTCCAGATTTCTTGTTGTAAGAGGTCGAGAGATATGATGCACACAGAGTGATCGAGCAATCCCAACAAAGAAACAAAAATAGGGATGGATTTTAAATATTGCTCTTATAAACTTAGTTCTTTTATATTTAGTATAATAACTATATATAAAACTTTATACACTGTCTTCATTTTATGGGTCAAATAGGTTTTGTGGCTCCTGATGAATTTTATTTGGTGGAAGAGGGGCCAAAATGGCTCTTTTGATAGTGAAGGTTGAAGACCCCCTGTCTTAGAAAGAAGAGCAGGACCCTAGCCAAATAGTCACCCGATCCCAGGGCAACACAATCCACCAGTGACCCTTACCCATCAAAACACCTGAATTTCTTGTGATACAAATGGGTGATTTAAGTTTATTCTACCAAGCTGGTCTGCAACATTAGGATAGTTGTGGTTTGGCAATATCCATCTTATTATGTTACTGTATCCAGATGCTTTCACATTCAGACATTGTGTCTAGTAGCTTCATGTACAGCATGTTAACAAGCAGGACCGAAGTTTAAGAATTTTTAGCTTTTCTGTCTCAATCAAAATTTCATGATCATAAGTCTTATCTATAGTTATAGAATAAGCCAATTTTGATAACAAATGCACATAATTTCAGTAGACATAGGTTCATAGGTTGGTACTAAGGCTATCAGCCCTAGGGCCTATACAAGCCTAGCCATAACAATTCCCTGGCTATTTCTTCTCACACTATTTACTTCCCTGAACCCCTGTCTAGCAGGGCAACTGATGTGATCCCCGGGATGAATTTCCTTTCTCCCATCCAATCATCAAGGTTCCTTTTGAAGAGGGCCAAAGAGGCGCTCTGCTTGACATGTATGGGCAGTCTATTCCAGAGTCTGGGGAGTCTCTGGGTCATGAACTTATCCCTCCAGCATGTTTTGTTTATTGTGATTACAATATTTAGATCCCTGGAGCATGTGGTTCTGAGAGACTGAGATTTCTTTAAGTGTAGCATGCCCAACAGCTCTGGATTTGACATGGTCTTGTATGTTAAGCAGAGATCGCCTCAGAGTAGACGATATGCGACAGAGTATAGCTGGAGTTTTTTTAAGGCGGTCGGCATAGGGCATCTGCTTTAGGCCTGTGATTCTTTTAGTGAGGTATTTCTGCAGCCTTTCCAGTTGTTGCAGATGTCTTGAGAGATACATACCAAATGGGGCATTGTATTCTATAATGGGTCTAATGAGGGAGGAGTACAGTGGGATAATGACCTGCTTTTTTCTGGATGAAAAGCCCTTAGTGATGAGTTGTGCCACATAGAAAGATTTCCTGACTGTTGTGAAGATGTGGTTATTGAAGGTGAGACCACTGTCCACCTGTGTCCCTAAGTCTCTTATCACACTTTCGGTGTTTAGTGTACTGCCACCTATGTGATAATTCATGGGTACATTCTTTTCCCAAGGGGGATAACTAAACAATTTCTTGGCATTGAGCTTGAGCCCATGTCTCTGGCACCAAGCATCTGTTTCTGTAAGGCCCTTTTGTAGAGTATCCACATCATTTGGGGATTCAATAATGGCTCCCAGTTTGCAGTTATTTACGAATTTGTTAGCCAGAGTCCCTTAGTGTTGGCCTGTACTTCAGAGAAGTAGATGCCAAACAAGAGAGGTCCCAGGATTGATCCCTGAGGTACTCCACTTGTCACTTGTTTGGAGCTGGATTTGGAGTCAGCTACTTTTACAGTGTCGGTTCTGTCAGTAAGCCAGTTGGCAACCCATCGAGTGATGTAGGGATTAATGCCCAGCTTAGTAAGTTTATCTATGATTCCAGAGTGGGGGATGGTGTCAAAGGCCTTGGCAAGGTCCAGATAGGCTGTGTGGACTGCCTTACCCTTGTCCACGGCTCTGGAGACTGATTCGAAGAAGTCAATAAGGTTCAGGAGACAAGATCAGCCCTTCACAAACCCCAAACTGGGTTGGGTCCAGTGTTTTAAGGTTGCCAATGTCTTTGTTTATAAGTTCCATGATAATACATTCCATGGCCTTGCAGATCAGGCTCATCAGACTAATGGGGCGGTAGTTCCCGGGATCCAAGGTGGATCCCCCCTTGTGGTGTAGGATAACTGTAGCTGTGTGCCACTCAGTGGGCACGAAGCCTGAGGTGAGGGTATGTTTAAACATGACACTTAGGTGAGGTGCCAGTTCATTTTGTAGTTCATGTAGTACACAGCCCGGGATGTCATCTGGTCCCATGGATGCTGTATTCTTAGCTTTGGAGAGTGCATTTTTTACCTGTGTGGCCGTTATTACCGGAATTTGGCAATTTTCCAGTATTGAGATGGGCCATTTAAGGGGTGAGAGGTGGGTGAAGTTGGCACTGAATCGATCTGCCAAGATATGGGGAATACATAATAGATATGGAGAGATCAGAGACAACTGTTAACACTTACACCAGCTTAGATGTACACTGACTCATGGGAGAAATTTCCTTATACCTTTAGAGATATGTTATGGAATACCACACTGGAAAACAAGTAGATAAGTTAGATGAAAGCAATATGCTCTGGCATTTTTAATTTTATTAATTTGTTAAACAGGTAAGCCCACTGGACACAAGTGTCCCTTTTCAGTGTGGATATAGGAATCACACAGTACAATAATTTCATACATCCCAGTTTTGTAATTCCTAAGCCTGGAACAGACATCAGTTAAACCATTCAGTAATAATCAATCTGCTCAGTTAAAATACATTGATGAACTCTTAACATTAGCACTGTGCACAATAATAATTGGGGACATATCCACTCATATGAAACTCTACATTTAAAGGCACATCACTTTTATTATAAGGCCACTTAGTACATTTGTTACACATTCAACCTTCATATAGGTGACTTTCTACAAACATATTTAGAATTTTATGAAACATATCATATTATATCATAAAATATTGTTAAAATAGAGTGTCTAATTGAATCACTTGATTTTTGCAACTAGTACAGGGTTGCTGTCTTTCTAAATGCCTTTATTAAATTTTCACTTAATACATTGGCACACATACATTAATAGAAAAGAAAACAAACCATATTAAAATTTTTTTTATTTACGTGCATTATATATTATATATATGTTTTCTTTCATTTAACAACTGTTATTCACTCCAACATTATATAAAATGCTCAATTTCTGCCATCCTTTAAACTGCACTCCTCCTGAATATTATTATTTATATCATTCTTACAAGCTCTGTTTATTTCCATGTAATTTACTATCTTTTCCAAAGATCCCACCTCTAGTTCTTTTGTCTTTTACAGTATTCAGTACTTCAATTACAGTTAGATTAGATTTTGATTCCCATTTTATAGTAACTGTTTTTTGTGACAGTCAATAGCATTAAATATAGTAAGGCATTATACTATGTCAAGGCAATTCAGATCTTCTGTCACAGCACAAAAGAATCATTTCCTTAACTACAACTATTTGCTCCCCCATAACATGTTCCCAGTTACCTCTTTGTTTCATTGCTATTATACCTCTAGCATTTGTTATCCAGCTGAGGAAAAATTCTCTTTAGTCTACTTGGGGTATAAAAATATATAAACAAATACTTCTAGGCAAAATCCTAAACCTTCTGGATTTTGTTGCATACTTGGGAGCCATTGTCCTCACATTGTTCCTTTGTAAATTGCCTTTCCAGTATCTCTACCCAACCTTTTCTAACCTCCTTGGATTGAGTCTTATAGTTATCATGCAATATTTTATATGCCCTACTAGCTATCCATTTTTAATAGCAGTTTGTGTTCTAGACTTGACTAAAAACTCTACCAGAGCTGGTCTTTCACATAACATTCCGATCCCTTTCTTTTTTTCCTATACACTGATATCAATCCATTGTAGGGAAGGCAGTCTCTGACTTGTTGTCCAAACTTCTTGGCTTCATCCTACTCTGTTTTGCATCTCTAGTTATTTGGCCCCAGTACTTCGTTTTCTTTTTCAATTTTTACCAGTAAATGTCAGTCCATGCTTGTCTATTTACATTACTTCTAGTTGCAGTCATCCATATCAGCAAAATCTCCTTTCTCCATTCCTGCATTGGCTTAGTTCTTAGAATACTTTCTGCTACTTTATAAATATAATATTCTGTATGACTGTTATTCTCCTTAAGGATCTGCATCCCAAATATCTCCTTTTTTCTTGAACTTCTCCATTTCAGCATTGTCATCATCATCTGTTATTTTATAATCCATAGACCTGCGTCTGGAGTGTTTCTCCCCAGGCCTCCGCTGAAAATAGGCTCAGTCCTAGTCAGACTTTCCCGGTCAACAAAATGATAAAATGATAAAATTAGAAATATTTATTTTATTATATTTATTTATCTGTAACCTTCTGCTTGCATTATGTATATGAGCCTTAACTGATTAGCTCTAAAATACCCATTCAAATCAGGTAATCTTAAACCACTTTGTTCTATGGGGTGTCCTTTCCCCCTCCCAAATAAATTTCTTCAACTCTTTATTAATTATCATCCACAACTTATCCTCCGCTTAATAAAAATAGGGCTGACTTCTATATGAAACAAAAGGGACTAAGAGCATTTTCACTGTTTGTTTCTTAATATCCATATCTATAATAAAAAGTTTGAAATACACACTCAAAAGAGCTTTAATGTATAATAAGTGGGAATTACAGCTTTTTGTCTTAATGGCTACTCTGACCATATTATCATGGGATGCAAATGGCTTTAACAGGTATAGACAAAAAAAGCAGAGTATTGAATTGTATTAAGAAATGCAGGGTACAAACAGAAATGCTGAAGGACACACTTGTATAGAAATGAGCTGGTGAATTTGATAAAGAAAATATTTTAGAATGGACATTCAGCAGAATATCAATGACAATGGAAAGGGAAGTAATAATATTGATTGCTATAGGGGGTTCAATAGTAATAGACATGAGACAAAAGACAATAATGGTTGATTTGTGGTAGTAAGGGCTGTTGGAAAAGGAGAACGATTGTGATGGGATGTATTTATGTTGTACCAAAAATTACTATTATGGGGCTTAAGGAAGTGTTGGGAGAAATAATCAGCTTTCAACAGGGGATATTATTTATGAATGGAGACTGAAACATGATTTGCTTTACTGAGGAAGTATCAGGTAGATCTAGAAGAGAAACATATAAGAAAAGAGGGTAGATATCTGAAGATATAAATGAGAATATAATGAGAAAAGAAATCATAGCCCCTGTTGAAAATGAAAGTGAACATAAGGTGAACAAGTAAAATCTACACAGAAGGCTTTGAATAAAATCGGAGGGCATAGTGCTGTGAGTAGAAGCTTAGACTGAGGTTACATATTAATCTCCAAGGTATAATAACTGGGTTAGACTGGATAGAAAGTATGTTTTACAATAAAGTAATTAAAATAATTGAAAGCTTTAACATACATCCAACAACTAACTATTTCAGATCATGCACCAATAAAAACTAAGATAAGAACACTGGGTAATGAAGTAAAAATAAGAGACTAGTGCATGTTGATATCTGAGAGTTATTAGGGAAGATGGAAATTTCTTTAGCAGGGGTAGGAAGTGACTTAGCTGGATGAACTGAAAAATGGAGTTTAAAAATATGGTAGAAATAAAAGGAAAGAGCTGGGTAAGAAATGGTAGGAATTATTTAGAGGGGCTGACAAAGGTTAAAGTATTGCAGAATAAAGGGGAATCTCACAGAGCAAGAAAAGAGGCACCTACAGAGTGCTAAAGAGAAAGTAATGTAGTATTTAGATAATATTCTTGAGTTTAGAAAGGTTGCTGTTAAGCAACTGTTTTTTTTAATAACAGCTCCAGAGCATAACTTAGGCAACAGAAAGTAGAAGGGTTGTTGCCAAACGTATCTAGCCTATGATAAGAAAAACAATCAGTGATCCTATAAAGGTATTAGAGATATTTCAGAAATTTTATGAAAATTTGTACAGAGCAGATGAATATGGAAACTAACAGAAGGCACAAACTGGAAGTATTTTGGAAGACTTAATTATGACAAAGTAAGTGGAAGATAAGCTTCAGCAACTAATAGTTAGATGGTAAGAGATGAGTTAGAAATGGTGCTGAATAATCAATCAACAAGGAAGTTTCCAAAACAGGTGTTATGCTACAGAAGTTGGGAAGTTAAGAGACAAGAAAGTGATAATGATCTGGATGTTTTAACTGCATTTTAAAAGAAGGGAAGCAATAGCACCTTGGGAAAACAACTGTGATGACAGCATTACCAAAAGAGGATAAATTATCTTCAATCCCAGCTTCATATAGACCAATTTTAATTTTAAATCATGATTATAAAGTGTTTATGTCTATATTAGCTATACAAGGATGTCAAATGTGTTGCTAAAATTGATGACTATTGATCAATGTAGCTTTGTGGAGGGGAGGCAAACATTTTATAAAATTAAAAGAACAAAATGATACAAGGGAAGCAGAATGTAAGAAAATATTGTTATAGTTGGTGGGTCTTGATGTACAGAATGCATTTGATAGAGTCAGTCAGGATTTTATGAGTATGGCAATGGAAGCATTTGCATTCCCTAATAGAATAATAGGATTAATTAGGTGACTATATGAAGGGTTGGAGACAATTATGGTGGGCTTGTTCTTTTGCAACCAGCTGTGTTTGAACAGATGAATAAGGCATGGGTGTCCTCTTTCTGGTTTATTTGCTTTATATTTAAATACATTGGCAAAGAACTTACAAACTCAATGATATGTGGTGTGGTAATCAAGAAAATTTAGCTTTATTTGTAGATGATATTGTTCTGTACTTGATAAATCCAGAAAAATAGATTTTAGTGTTATGGAATATTTTGAGTTCCAATTCTTTTTGGGATACGATAGAAGAGACTAAACAAAAACAATACAAACAATTGCAATACGGGATAACTGCCTTTATCCTTTCTCTCACCAGTCACTGTATTTATGCCAAGCTTATTGAAAATGGCCTGATTGTTTTGCTCACTGCCAGCCCTTCTGGCAACTATTTCAACCTTTCAATCACCCTCAGTGAAGAAATGATTCCTAATGCACAGCTTGATTTGGGTTACATTAATGTGCTAACCACAAGTCTTCCTACTTGTCCTACCCTTTCTTTTCCAGCCTAATCCCATGACACTTCCTTGTTATTGTCTTATTGTCTTTTACATCCAAGTCATATCCTCTATCTCCTCACTTATCAAATGAACAGAGGATCATTTCTTTAAGTGGACCTCCATTTACCTGTCTTTGTGTGATACTCCTAGTATCTCCATCTTGGATCCTTTCTTTAAAAGTTCTCAAGCAGTGTGACCTCTTTCTTCATGTAAGGATTCCAGAGCTGTAAATTTCAGCTGTGGTTTCATGAGAGCCAGATAGGCTTCACCATATTCTTATCCTTGCATACAACGCGGATATACTCAAATATTTAGTTTGCCTGTACTATCACCCTTTCTTCAGTGCCTTTTTTTGTAAATATCTTCTGTATTAATAACCCCCATTTAATTATCTTGTTTATAACAATTAATTCTCTTGTATATCTCAGCTCTCTTTCTTCAAGTCCATAATCATGCACTTGTAGGGGCTGAGGTGTAGTTGTCACCTCTCATATCTTGGCTTCAGTCCCTTCAAATCCCTTGTCAGGATTGTACCTGCATTAGATGCTACCTCCCAACTTCATGTCATCATCAAAAAATATGTTTTCCCTATTGTGTGTGAGGTCAAAGACAGGGCCTAAGAATTATTCCTGAGAGACATTGCTTGTCTTCTGTTTCTCGGTTGAGAGGTCCACCCATAGGGTCTGTATCCTACACAGTAAACACTTCTCCACTGACTTGAACAGTTTGCTGCCCCTTATTATTTTATTTATTTTACTTTACATTTGTTTACCAGGAGTGTCCACTGGGCCAGAATGCGCCTGTTTTCAGTGGAGGCTTGGGGAGAAAAGTTCCAAGGAGACATAAGTACAATATAACAGTAAAATTGACAGTAATACAACAAACAAAAAAAACAATAAACAGCTAAGTCAAAATTGGAGTAAAAACTACTATTAGCTACAGCAAGTTAATATTACTTATCTACATGATAAAGACATTTTGTAATCTTATATGGGTCATAGTGTTGTATGAAGTATAAGGAAGGAAGAAGTGATAGATAACTATGAGTATATAAGAGGGGAATGTGTAGTAGAATAGTGTTAATAAGTTAGAGTGTAGAAGGGAATAGAGGAGGATTTTTGTGTGGATGGTGTGAGAGGTGGATTGTGAAATGAGTAAGAGAGTGACAGCAGTGGGGGAAGATGGATGGATAGTGAAATGGGTGAGAGAGTAATAGTAGTGGAGGATCAGGTTATATGGGGTGTGGAGTAGGAGCATTGCCAGTGGGTAGTTAGATAAAGATGTAGGGTGTTTTTGAAGGAGATAGCATCATTGGTGGCTCTGAGTGCTGATGGGAGTGAATTCCAGAGTTTCACAACATAGAAGGAATAGAGAGCCTGACCAGTGGGGAGTTTAGGTTTCTGAAGGACTAGCATGGTCTCATTGTTTGATCTGAGGGGTCTGTTTGGGTGGTATTGAGTTAGTGATGAGGAAAGGGCTGAACAGTTGAGAGATTTATAGATTATTTTGTGGGCTATGGTAAGCTGTTGATTGATGAGGTATTGTGGTAATTCAAGCCATTTTAGTGTGTGAAGTGAGGAACAGTGGTGGGAGGAGTAGGTGGCATTGGTTGCGAATCTTGCAATTTTGTTATAACAGGTTTCCATTTTGTTTTTTAGACATGTCCGAATGTTTGTGAGTAAGGGGGCACAATATAATAAGGCTGGTAATAGGAAGGTAGAGGCCAGGGTTTGTTTGGTGATGGGGCTTAAGAAGTGTTTATGTCTGTATAGGGTTCCTAGCTTTTGGTGTTTTTTTTAAATGTTGTTGTGAATATGATGATCGAAGGTTAAGCTTTCATCAATGGTGACACCTAACAGTTTTGTATGTGAGACGACTTCTAAGGTGGTTTTGTTAAGTAAGTAGATTTTGAAATCAGATTTGTTTATTATGATTTTTTTTAGGAGTGAAGAAGAAGTTTGGTTTTGTTTGGGTCGAATGCAAGATGGTTAGTGGACATCCAGTTTTCAATGGAAGAGAATACTTGCTGAGTGTGTGTGAGTAGTTTGGGTATGGTTTTGGAGGTGCAGATTATTGTTGATAAAACAAAATAAAGAGCCAGCACTCAGAGGCAATATGTTTTATTCCTTCCCTTCCTTCAGACTGGTTTTGGCATCAAATCTTCTTCAGTGATCTTACATACATAATTCAGGAATGATATATATATATATATATATATATATATATATATATATATATATATGTATATATATATATATATATATATAGATATATATACACACACACATCCTGTATTCTCAATTATGACATCATTTCCCCCATTTAACTAATTAAACCCCCAAGTACATATAAGGCATTTTACCAAACTGAACAATATTCTTATAATCTCAGATGAAATATGTATATAGCTAACCATTTATTAGTAAACTATTAATACATATAAAATCAATAACGAATACACATAGTTGACAAAACCTCATAATTTGTCATTAAGTCCTGGATGAAATAAGGTGCCCCCTTTTATAAGTGCATTTGTATTGTGAAATTCTGTTTCTGAGGAAGTCTATGTGGATGAAAGCGGTCATTAAAGTGGAGTACACTAAGAATATTTCTCTCCTGGTGTTCTTCTAGAGGCTTGGTGTTGTGGTTTGTTGGTTCTTTAACTACATTACATACTGATGAATGGGACATGCGTATTAGCATATAACTAATAGGGCAGCAGTTATTAGGACTCTGCTTCACTTGTTGCTCATTTTTATAGTAATTGTATGCTAATATGTTTAAACATTTTGATGGGAACTAGGTGAATAACTGTAGATGATTCACATAAGTTCTATTGTGATAAACCATGGTTTTAGAATGCATGGATAATTATTAGAGTGCATTTTTGCATATTATAATTTTTAGTATTGTCTATGCAGTTAATATAATATATTTTTCATTGTTCCTTTATTACATAACAGCTTTCTAGCAACATTTGAATACTTTTGCGTTGGTCATAATATCAAGTTTTTATTCTTTGAGGTTTTGGGAGTATACTCCCTATTATGGGAACATGCTTTTTGTTACACCAATTTAGAAATATACAATAAGTCCTAAATATACTAACGAACATTAACAATATTGTTCTTTACAAATTGTGAGGCCAAGATCTTCTGTTTTGGATCTATTTTAAAAACTTTTCTGGGACTCATTAGAGGCTGCCTTTCTCATCAAGTTATATTTAATATTTTGAAATCCAACCAGTGGGGGGGGGGGGGGGTTCCAGGTTTTGCACAATAGAGGCAATAAATACTGTCTGGTTCACATCTGGATCAAAATTTATCCATTTGGATCATCTGGCCATATTGTGCAAGTTAGGGGCTTATGGTCATGGATCTCCAAAGGATTTTACAGGGGCTCTGTGTGGATCGAGATGACATTAAAGTCTTTGGTATTGGGATGAATAAGGAGGGAGCCCCATGTGAAAGAGTAGGGGATCCTAATGACAGCTGTAACTTGCTATTTTACCAATTGAATAAAGAGATGAGAATTTTAAGAACCAACATATGGAACTTGAAATTATTCAAGGCATATAAATGCAAAGGTATTACTCCACGTGGTTTGAGAGATAAAACCCAGCCTTTGGTGGGAAAGCCAGATGATTTACTAATGAAAAAAATGGCACAAGGCACAACAAAAAGCCAGTATGGCTTTTGTGGACATTTTAATGTCCTTTTATCAAAGGACTATTGAACAAAATATTAAAGATGTGACTGTAACATGTGAAGGCATAAAAAATATGATGGTACACTGTCCTTTGTGGAGGGCCTGGAAAAACTATCCAGGGATCTTCTCAATTTTGAGAATGGATTAAAAGAAAAAAAGTTATACAAATTTCACAGAGATGTGGAAGATTATGAGAGAGGCAGGCCCTTTGAGTCCCAGAGGGGGGTCAGATTTACTGATAATAACAGGGGTAGATCCAATATCAGAAAGAAAATATCAAGATCCATACTCAAAAGACCTACACAGGGCCTTAGTACTTCAGGGGGAAAATAATCTATGATTGATACAGAAGGAATTTATATTAGTGGTTCCCCTAATTCCAAAAAAGGAAGAATTCAGGATGGCCCTTTAGGAGACAGATCCGTAGGGGTGGATGTAAGCACAAAGGTGGCAGCCTTAGAAAACTTACTACAGTCAATGAAGTAGGGATTTAACTTTATAATGTACACAATGTTTCAAACTATGTTTTATCTAAAGATGAAAAATGTTTACTTAATAAAGGTCTAGGATTTGTTCCTAGTTTTTTGGTAGATGAACACATTTTTGTTTCAGATCTCATTGCCTTTTGTAGAGTATTGAATCTTAAATTGTTTTTCGGAACATCTGAAAATTCTCAGAGATCGACTGTATTTCATTTCCACAAATCTACATTTATGCCACCCATGAACAGACATGTGGCTGTTTTTCAGGAAGCCATTTTGAGGGATCTGCATTTTAATTTTAGTTCCATTTTGGGTTTTAGACATAACCTCTCAAAAGAAGAACAGCAGGCTCTGAAAAGTTTATATTCCAATACTGATATAATTATCCTTCCAGCTGATAAAGGTGGGGCTGTGGTCATAATTGACGCTGGTTATTACTGGAATGAGGGAAATGGACAGTTGTCCGACCCTCAGTATTACATTAGAATATCCACAGACCCTACACCCAAATTTAAGGGTGAAATTGATTCATTTTTGAACCAAGCTGTGAAGGAGGGAATTATTGATGTTAAGATGAAAGAACAGCTCATGGTTCAAGATCCGACCCGATAGTACTTATATCTCTTGCCCAAAATCCATAAAAATTTGAATAGGCTCCCAGGAAGGCCTTTTGTTTCAGGACTAGGGTCTTTAACCGAACCCATTTCTGCTTTTCTGACATACTATTTAAAACCATTATTACCATGCATCAGGGCAAGAATAAAGGACACTACAGAGTTTTTACAAATCATTTCAGATTCTCAGTTGGAATCCAATTGGCTTATGTGTACGCCTGATGTTAAATCCCTATACACCAGTATCCCCCATTGGGCGGGATTACTGGCTTTGGAATATTGGCTCAATAGGGCAAATTCATATGCACCAGGATTTAATACTTGGAGAGGAGAAGGGAATGGGAGATAGTGTTGCATGCCTTAGAGAGATCGAGGAATAGGGAGCAGATAAGTTTTCCTTCACTGTGAGCTTGGTTAACAGTGTTTGTGAAAGATAGGAAAGCAGTGATAGTACTGTGGTTTGGTCTGAAACCGTGTTGATAGAGGGAAAGAAGATTGTTTCTTAGTAGGTATTGCTGGAGCTAGAAGTGTATGCATTTTTCTAGGAACTTGGAAATCGGGGAAAGCATAGCGATGGGGTGGAAGTTAGAGGTGTCAGAGTTATTACCACCTTTATGCAGGGGAAGAATGTATGCTGTCTTCCAGATGGTGGGTATGTAAGATTCCTGGATTGATCTATTTAAGCGTATACTGACAGGGTAGGATATGGCTGTAGCTGATATTTTAAGGTATTCAGGGGGTAGGTTGTCAGGGGCATTGCTTCCTGGTTTTAGTTTGAGAAGGAGCTTGGTTATAGTAGAGGTAGGGATGGGGGAGAGAGAAAATATGCTAGTGGCAAGGTTTGCAGGTTGGTTATTATTGGGGCAGTGATTAGTTTGACTAGGTGGAGGTGGGAAGGAGGCAGTAAGGTTTGCGATGGTTTCTATAAAATATGAATTGAAGATAGAAGCAATTTCTAATGGTGTTTTTTTCTGGATATGGGATATGGATAGGGGTCACTTTTTGTACCGGGGTTTAATAATGAAGAAATTGAGGTCCAAAATTGTCTTGGATTTTGCTTAAAATTATGCTGTAGTTTAATGTAGTGATATATTTTATCATTTATGATTAGACATTTTACTTTGTTGCGGAGCTGTCTATACAGCTGGAGGTCAGTGAGATTTGTAGTTCTTTGCCATTTTTTCCAGGCTTTGTCTCGAGTGAGCATAGCCTGTCTGTAACTTTTGCAAAACCAGATGGTATGTTTTGATTTTACTCTTTTACGATGGAGAGGGGCATGGCTGATTAGGATTTTTAGGAAGGTTGAATTAAAAAAATTCAACTGCTTCATCTAGTGGGAGGGTTTTTAGTATGTTCCAGTTAACAGATTTTAGATGGTTGGTAAAAGTATGTGGGTTGAAATTGGTGAGGTTTCTCTGCATTATGTAGTGATGTTGACTGGGTAGTTGGGATGTTTTATGTATGGCATAAGCTGGTTGGTGGTCGCTGATATTGGAGGGAGGAGTACCTGTTTCAGAGAATTTGTTGGGGTCAGAAACTAGAATCCAGTCTATGATTGAGCCGCTAGTATTATTTTTGGCTGGTCTGGTTATATCTGTGATTAAGTGTGTGAAGTTATAGAGGTTGATACTGGGGGGTATGGAACTGTCTGGTTGACTGTGCCAGTTTATGTTTACGTCTCCCAATATGATTGTTTCATTGTTAATGTTGGTGGAGAGCCAAGCTAAGATTTCTTCAAGGATGGGAGTATTGTTTCCTGGGGGTAGGTATAGTTTTGTAATACATAATTCGGAGTCCTTGATATATGGTTTTAGCCAGGTTTCGCTAGTTGCAAGTATATCTGGTTTACTATGGGCTATCCAGGCATGGAATTCTAGAATTTTGTTTCTAATACTTTGGAGGTTAATAGTGGTAAAGTTTAGTGATCTGTGAGAATGGGTAAGGTTGGTGGTAGAGGGATTGGACCCAGGGTTGGGGTGAATATCTCTACATAAGGAGAGAAACCATTTAGGGGTGGGGGTATTACTGTAAATCATTTTCGTGTTATGTGATACTGATTTTTGATAGGTAGTGGGAAGGGGGTGTGGTGATTATCAGTGAAGATTTTTAAGAGTGGGTTGGGTTGAAACAAGTTGAAGGATATGTTAGAACAGGGGAGAGTATGTCAGTTGGTGAGGTCTTGGGTGGTAGGTGAGGTGTATTGAGGGATATTAGATTTGTGAGTATGATTAATAATACAGTGATTGTAAGGTGGTATGGAGAGGGGAGAAGGAGAGCCATTTTATTAACTTGTGTAAGTGGTTAAATGGTTGTGGGGAATGAATGGATGTAGGGTTGTAAGGGACAGAGGTATTATCAAGTAATGGGTGTGGGGTTAGATGGTAGGTGGAAGAGATGGGTTTAAGGGAGAGGAAATAAGGTTAGAACAAGTTGTATAAGGAGAAGAAGTGACATCAGAGGACATTGGGGTGGGGTTTGTGTAGGTATAAATGTAATTGATGTGGGGGTGGGTGAGAATGGGGGTAGGGTAGGGTAGCAGAGTAAGCCCGAGTGAAGCAAAGGTCGAACGGAGCGGGCAGAGCCAGAGGAATAAGCGTGCAAGCACAGAGAAAACAATCAGGTAAAAACTCTGTACCCATGAACTACCACATAGGCAGCAATCTACTTAACACTGAATGTGTGATAAGAGACCTTGGGACCCAGGTGGACAGTAGTCTCTCATTTGATAGTCACATTGCCACAGTAGTCAGGAAGTCCTTCTACGTGGCACACCTAATCATAAAAGGGTTCTCATCCAGGAAAAAAGAGGTCATTGTTCCCCTCTACTCATCACTCATTAGACCCATTATAGAGTACAATGCCCCTTTTGGAATGTACCTCACAAGACATCTGCAGCAGCTGGAAAGGCCACAGAAGTACCTCACAAAGAGGATTACTGGCCTCAAACAAATGCCCTACACTGACCACCTCAAAAAACTCCAGCTTTACTCTGTAGCATATTGCCTACTCAGAGGTGATCTCTGCCTAACATATAAAGCTATGTCAAACCCAGAGCTGTTGGACATGCTACTTCTAAAGAAATCCCAATCCCTCCAAGCTACATGCTCTAGGGACCTAAACCTTGTCACCACAATAAACAGGACATGCTGGAGGGATATATTCCTGTCCCAGAGACTTCCTATAGTCTGAAACAGGGAGGAAAGGAGAAGGAAAACAGGAAAGGTAAAAAAGGAAATTAAAGAAAAAGAAAAAAGAAAAAAGAAGGAAGAAAGAAAAATAAGCCAATAGGACAAAATGTGACCACCAAACGTTACAAAAGTGCAGGTCTAATGTTAACAGCTGTATTGAGTCCAGGTTCTATGTGGGCTCTGAGGGTTAATATCCATTTTAACTCATTGAGTTCAAGAGATCCTACAACGTCACCTTCTCTCCTATTCGGATATTGTATTTGTAGGACTCTAAATTTAAAGGTATGTGTCTGATATACTTGGCAATGCTTAGCTAGGGCATTGCTAACATTACCTTTTCTTATGTCGTAGACATGATTATATACTCGATCTTTAAGTCTACGTGTGGTCATTCCCACATAGTAAGCCTCACAGCCATCACAACTAGCCAAGTAAATTACATTAGTTGTATCACAAGTTGCATAGAAGTTGGGTTTAAATACCAAACCCAACTCCATATGTTCAAAACTTTGTTCAGTTGCAATATATTTACAGACGCAACACTTCCTACATGGATAGGTGCCCTGTCTAATATTAGTTCTAATATCCAGTGTTTTTATCTGGATATTATCTCTGCACAATAATCTTTTCAGATTATAACAATTGTTGTATCTGAAACTGGGTTCCTTTCCAACTATTTTCAACAAATCATTGTCCATGATAAGTAGTTTCCAATTTCTTAGAATAATATCCCTAATGTATTGTATGTCATTTGTGTATTTGATGTCAAAATAAACCTTACTACTGGCTCTAGTCTTATTACCATAGGTCACATGCCTATTTGATCCATCATACTGGGATGATCTACCATCCTGCTGAATGGTGTCATCCTTATACCCTAAAACCAATTGGGAGGGATAACCCCTATCTAAGAAACAGTCAGTCTGAAACTCCAACAGCCACTCCTTTTCACTATCAATATTACATAGTTTCCTAATTCTCGACATTTGGTTCTTAACAACATTGGGGAAGATAAATCTAGGATGCATACTCCCAAAATGGAGTATGCTATTCCTCCAACATGGTTTCTTATATAAGGATGTAGTAATCTCATTCAAGATATTCTTATATATAGTGACGTCCAAGTAATTGACCTGAGTAAAGGAATATTCATGAGTGAAACTCAAAAAGGTTGTGGTCGAATTCAAGTAATCCACAAATTCATTCAAAGAATCAATGCCTCCATTCCAAAATAGAAGGATGTCATCGACATAACGTCTATATAATAAAACATTGGTTGTAAATTTATGATTACTAAAGACGTATGTCTTCTCCCATGTATAGACAGCCAGATTGGCATAGGCATTAGCACAGGGGGTGCCCATGGCCACCCCCCATGTTTGCCTATATAACCTATCTTGGAATAGGAAGACATTATTGGTCAAAATTAAATCCAGAAGAGAACATACAGTCAGCTGATCTGTATGGTCTAGGTCACTTAGCTCAATCAGACACTCTCTGACTGCATCTATCCCAAATTCATTGGGGATACTGGTGAAAAGGTTTTTTATATCCAAAGTGACCATCAGGGTGTCTGGTCTTAAGTTATCAAATAGGGTAACATTTTCCAAATCTTTCAATAATTCAAAAGAATTTTTTTTTAAAATAGTAGGAATAAAGCTTATCAAAGGACCTAACTTCAACTGAACATAATGGGAGGCATGCTCAGTAACCCATGACCTCCCAGATACAATGGGTCGTAAAGGCGGAGGAATTACACCTTTGTGTATCTTGGGAAGCCCTTTAATAAGAGGGATTAGGGGAGCTTCAATCACTAGATAATCATAAAGGTCTTTGTCAATACACCTTGTCATCAATAAATCATAAAAAGTGTCGTGCACATTTCTTATTATAGAACTCACTTCAGCCTTACTTAATTCAGAATATGCTGCATCATCCTTTAACATAACATTCATTAAATCAGTATAAAATGCTGTGTCCATAGCTACTATCCCCCCCCTTATCAGCTGGCCTAAAAACCAAGTTCACATTATTAACCAAGTTTTCCAATGCCTCTTTCTCAGCCATATTTAAATTGACAAATAATCGCTTGTGTGACCCCCCCTTATAAAAAAGGTATAGGTCGTGTTCACAAGCCTTCTGGAAACAATCAATATTTCCAGATATGTGCGGCACAAGAGTACTCCTTCTTTTTAGTACCTTGGTGTCATGGGAAGCATTTACATCATCCGTGGCTTTAAATAAACATTTGAGAGCTACCTTTCTAGTAAATTTACGTAACATAATCATGGTGTCAAATAAACTGCTCCCTCGGGAGGGTATAAATGAAAGTCCTCTATTTAACACAGCACATTCAATGTCCGAAAATACTTTGGAAGATAAATTGAAGAATAAAGTATTCAATTCTTCTTTCTTCTCGACTCGCGGTTGTCGCCCGATAACTTGCGCTTTCCCCTCCCTCTGCTTGTTGAGCGCTCCTGCACTCGATTTTTGTATGGCAGTGGAAAATTTAAATTCAACGCCGCTACTGACCCAGAGGTAAAACTCATAGATTGTCCACTGTTCTTAGGTCTCGCCCCTGTACTCACTGTCCCTTTTAAACCTTCTTGATTACATGGAATAGTCGAAGCAGATGTAGCAGCCTCATCTGCTAGGCTATTGGAAACGGGAGTACTATTAAGTGAGACATCAGGCAATTTATCAGACAACATGGTCGTACTGGGAACATTAGATGGACAGACAGTCATCTGTTCATTACTATCTTCAGTCGCTGTAGTATCGTTTGTCCTCGGCCACATGAAAATGCGACCGAGCTGAAAGTCGTTACAGTCTCTCTTAAGTTTCCTTAACTTAGTCTGTTCTAATTTGTTGCTATAAAGCATCAACTGTCTCAGCATATTATTCAATCTTTGTACACAGCAGTCGCTCTTATAACACTGAGTAATGCTTTTGTGCTCACCTTCTACTTTATTAATCAGCTCTTCTTCCAATGGTTTAAAGTAGTCGATGAGTAGATGGATATAGTTGTTTCCAAGTTCCATGTTTAGCATCTGCCATTTTCGCAGCAATTCTGGATGTGTATCCCCGTAACTCGGCATGCAGAGGACGCGCATGCCCCGCGGAATAACTTTGAAGTGGAGGCATGCCTCAAGGTGCTTCCTCTGCCAAATTAGCCGATAGAGTTTATAGAGATTGTTCTCCAGTGCTCTTAGCTGATCATAGAACTCCTGCATGTTCTCCATTTCCGAAGTCAAGGAAAAAGGAGCAGTACCTTGTGCAGCAAGATTTAGGAGAGGATTCTCCTGTTGATAAAAAATATCATTCCAGTTTTCAGTGTTCCCTGCAGTGCCAGGGTTGTAGTCCAGCTCTATATTTGGCATTTCCATCGTGTGATGTTCGACCAGGAGAAAAAATAGAACGACAATCAGCACCAGACCCAGTACGACCATCCAAAGAGTTCCCAGTGGAAAAAACAGGAGCAAAATAGTTAGGAAAACACTGGAACCACCACGAGATAAAATCAAACAACTGGTTTAATTAATGAAAGAACGAGCGCTTTCACGCACATAAAACGTGCGCTTCATCAGGTTACAATAACATAACTCATCCCCATCCTTATATACAACGAAGAATCACATCATAAAACAATTAAACAATAAAATTAAGCAATTAAGCATAATCTATTAATTAAACAGGAAGCCTTGACCAAATAAGGCAAGGTTAAGACACTGACACCTAGGTGTCTTTTCTATATATACAATACACAGTTCAGTATATATATATGTGCAAATCAGCAAAACACAAAGACATAGTAAAAAATGTACATCCACATTTCAATCCTACTATCATGATAAAACATACCCTAATTCCTATAAATATATATATATATAGTCCTCCTATACTATCAAAAAAATCTCATTTAGAATAGTGAGTAATCCATTAAGTACAGAAGAAGTAATTAGGGACCTGGGGACCCAAGTTGATAGCAATCTCTCATGGTTAGAAAAACATTTTATATAGCCCACCTAATCATGAAGGGATTCACATCTAGATCAGGGGAGGTCATCGTGCCTCTTTGCTCATCCCTCATCAGGCCCATAATTGAGTACAATGCCCCTTTTGGGATGTACCTTACCAGACACCTGCAGCAACTGGAAAGACCCCAAAAGTACCTCACCAAGAGGATCAAGGGGCTCAAACAGATGCCGTATGCTGCCCGGTTAAAGAAACTCCAGCTCTACTCAGTGGCATACTGCCTGCTCAGAGGCGATCTGTGCCTGACATATAAAGCCATGTCCAACCCGGAATTAATGGACATGTTGCACCTCAGAAAGTCCAAATCCCATCGAGCTACGCACTCGAGGAACTTAAACTTCAGCACTGAAATAAATAGGACATGCTGGAGGGACAGATTCATAACCCAGAGGCTCCCTTCACTCTGGAATAAAATCCCAGTCCAGGTTAGGCAGAGTCCCTCATTGACTCTCTTCAAGAGGAATCTTGATGAGTGGATGGGAGATCGTAGGTTTACCCCGGGTATCACTTCTGTGTCACTGTTAGACAGAGGCACAGTATACTAACCTCGAAAAAGGAAAAAGGGCATAGCAAAATTAATTTAAAATGGGTGGCGAAAGCCATACACACTCTGGCTAGGCTTATAAATGCCCTAGGGCAGATAGCCTAGTATGAACCTATGAACCTATGTACCCATCCCATTTCTAGCTGCCTTTTTAAATACTGAATTTGGTTTCCATGCACAATAGCTAATTATTATTTGCTGTATTTAGGACGGTAGAGAGGGTTTATGTAAATGATGCTTGTGGCACAGCACAGGCTAACCATCTACTCCTCCCTATTGCCACCTCTAATTTTTAGATAATTTGTTGATTGTGTTTTTGATAGTTTCTGCTATAGTCAGCATTCATTCTGTATGATGAACTTAAAAATAGTGACTACAAATCAACACAATTTCAGTTATCTAGGCCACAAAAGAAAGTGTCATAAATATCCTTATTATTTGTTGCTTATTTAGTTGGTTATTTTCGCCATGTAGCCTAATATAAAATAAAGCTATAAAACATATTTGGTATAAAAGCCACCATATTATAGACTATTCATCCATTTTCAGTACCCACTTTATCAGATTTTTATGGTTGAAGCAAGCAGAAACATATTTACATAAGCAATGGTAGTGAGGCAAGAACCAGTGCTGGATGGGATGCCAGTCTGTCGGAAAACACATGCATACTTACATGCAAACTGCAGTTACAGTTGGTACAGTTTTTGAGTAGGTACCTTTATCTTTTGGCGTAAATTCACTTTTCTTAGCGATTCATACATGAACTGTTTTTTTTTTATTTTTAAAAAAAGACTTGAATTATCAGTTGTGACACAGGCAAACTTAACATTTATCTGAAAGTAAACAATCCATATTTATAAGTTCACATTTGCAAACATTATATTCTTCTGTACAATATAATCAATCCTACATTACATTAATTGAACAATTTCTTATTTTTCTTAAACCACATTCCTCCTCCAAAACAGTCATATATGAACTCTTGATCAACATATTTTTTTCTTGGAGTTTTCTTTGCTTGACACTATGATTTCCGTCTTTCCAATTTTCTTCTGGTCATGATTCCAAAACGCTTCTACTAATCTGAGCAAGTATGTAATCTTATTAATGTTTTCTTTGTGGTTTAGAACTTTCACTATGATTTGATGATCTAATAATGTCAGTAAATATGCATGCAGTCCTTTGATTGCAGATCTGTACAACTAGTCAGATTCAAGAAGGCACATGCCTTCTTCAGACTGAGGGGTGTATAATCTTGCCATAAAAAGATTCATACATATCATCTGATAAATCTTAAAGAACTTTTGTTGTTTTACTATCTAATTGCAGTGAAAAAGAAATTGCCAGTTTGGCTTCTCTAGCATATTTTGAGGACAGATTTAAATACAAAAGTACCATAACATATGACACATTTACATCTTTTCACTGTCTGCTTGACTTTTATCTGACAATTTCTGGTATATTTAGAATTTAGACAACTCTGAACTGGTGGGACAGTGGTTCAGCAGTTAGTGCTGCTGCATCACAGTGCTTGGTTCTGCAGTTTGGTTCCCAGCAAGGGTGCCTTTGGGATTGAATCCTCTAATGCTGTGTACATGTCAGTTTTCTGCACGTTATTGTTTTCTCTCCAAACATTTGCTGTAGATGAACCAGTAATCCTCTAAATTGATCACATCTATGTTTGCCACGTTTGTCCCTGTGAGTGTGTGTGTTTGTGTGAACATATCACCAAACCTGTCTCCATTCCAAGTCTCTTCTCCTCTCTCAGATTCACTGAAGAGTGACCCACTTTGGAAATCAATGTATGTATTGTACATTACACTCTGCTTGATTGTACATTGCACTGTGCTTGTTTAGTGGAACATATATACACAGTTTTTCTATGTAATTAGTCTGAACTATTTTGTTATTGCTTACATTTCTGTTTTTTTGTTTCTGAACTGTTTTGTATTTCATTTGGGGTGAGCCTGAAATTGGTCAGTATTGATCAGTGCACTACCCCTGTAAATAAATACATATATAAGCAAACAAATAAATAAATTTGTGTATGTTCATGCACATGTGTGCGCATGGTCATAGGCTCACAATTGTATATAAGGCTAATTACCCCTGGGGTCTTTTTAAACCTAGCCATGCCTCCCAAATATATCTGACAATTGTTGGTACCCAAGATTATTTAAGGAGTATGTGTGGGCTTAGGTTTGCGATTGGGTAGTCTAGCATTCATAGGCTGCCCCTGTCTGTTAAGAGACATAGATGCCAGTGCATAGGTAAATTTCTGATTTGCCATCCACTGCTCCAAGTTATGCTTGAATTGGATTGAGGAAGAACTCTACTTCACATGGATGGGAAGCCTGTTTCAGAAATGGGATAGTCTCTGAGACACATACTTATCTATGGTGCATATGAGGTTGAGGTCCTTAGAGCAGGTAATGGTGATGCTATTTGTTTTGCAAATGTGCAGCAGGCCCATCAGAGCAGAGTCAGAGGATGCCATGTATGCCAGGCACAGATCATCTCTCAGCAGTCTGTAGGTGAAAGAGTACAGGATAGGACTTTCAGGCGGTCCTCTTGGAACATGTCATTAAGATTCAGTACAGTGAACAATGACAACCTTGGACCTAGATGCCATACCCTTACTTATAATTTGTGCAACAGATTTCTTTACTACCATAGACGCATGATCAAGGGCTAGGTTACTGTCTACATGCACTCCCAAGTCTCTGACTACTGGGTCTTCTTTAAGGTGTGTATTATCAATGTGGTAGTTTCCAGGGATGGCAGTTTTCCCAAATTATACTGTTATGCATTTCTTGGCATTGCATTACAGACCATAGCTCTAGCACCAATTATCAGTCTGTGTCAGGCATTCTTGGAGGGTATTTGTGTCTTTAGGTGATACTTTGACTTCAGCTAATTTGCAGTCATCTACAAACTTGGTCAGCCAGAGGCCTTTATGTTGGGCTTGACTTTTGAGAAGTACATGTCAAAAAGGAGCAGAACCAGCATAGAGCCATGAGCGATTCCGCTAGTGACCTGTCTCTTTGTGGGTGACTCCCCTATCATAACTTTTTGGGTCCTGTCTGTGAGCTAGAGCATGATATATGGGTTTATATCTAATTTCATGAGTTTGTCTGGAATACCTGAGTGGGTTATTGTGTCAGATGCCTTGGACAGGTCAAGATAGGGCAATATGCACGGTTCTGCCCTTATCCATTGCTTTTGTGACCATCTCAAAGAAGTCCACCAGGTTGAGTAGGCATAACCTGCCCTTGATGAAACAAAACTGGGCTAGATCCAGTATTTGAAGGCTTCCTGTGTTCTTTATCATTTTCATGATAATTCTTTCTATGACCTTGCATATGAGACTAGTCAGACTTATGGGTCTGTAATTACCAGGTCTGTAGATGGTATGCCTTTGTGCTCCATTTGCCTGGCATGAAGCTTGTCTTGAGCTTATGGTTAATTATTGATTCTAATGGTCCTAATAGGTCATGTTTCATGCACTTAAGGAGGCATCCTGGGATGTTATCTGGGCCCATCAATTATGTGTTTTTGGCCTTGGAGAGTGCATTGAGGACCTGTTTTCTAGTGATAGTTGTTGGAGTTATATTCAAATGTATTTTCTGTGGGGCTTTGTGGGAAGTGGGGTAAAATTGGAGGTAAATTAGTTGGCCAGCAGATTTGCTATATCTTCTGGCTCAGTATGAATAGCTCCATTAACAATTACTTTGGCACATTGCTATGCACTGCCTTTGAGGTTGCAGACATAGCTGAAGAAATTCTTGTGGTTGTCCTTGGCCTGGGAGTCAATTTTACCTCAAATATAGCTTTGGTAGATTTGACTAATCCTCTGAGTTTTCTGTTTAGATTGATGAAGGAGGTTTTATCTTCCTGGGCATTGAATTTCCTAATTTTTTTTCTTTTGTTGTATAATCTATTGATGTTGGAATTCCACCAGGGTAGCTTATTTTTTGAGACTGTTCTATGCTTATTTTGGGTAGGTACAGCTGTCTGTATGCAGCCATTTGTATGACTGTATACAGTTTTTGTGAACAATTTTTGTATAAGCAGAAGTGCTCTCAGGTTTGAAGGGGCTTGGAATTTGGGCAGGGTATCACTTAATAGTATGAAATTATACTGTGGCAGTGGTGCTGCGGTAGTGTTGTCGCCTCACATTAAGACGTTGTCCTATTTGATTCTCAGCTAGAGTGTCTTCTGTGTGGAAACAAGCGTGAATGGGTGCACCTTCGTTGAAGGTTGTGCGTCAGGGCTGGCAACTCGGCACATAAAAATCTACTGCCAATCATTAGCGGGCTGGAGTTCCACTGTGGCGACCCCTAACCGGGAAAAGCCGGAAGACACAAAAATCACTTAATAGTATGAAATTCACCTTAGAATAGTCCCTGAAGGTTCCTGGGTTCACTGGGGTTCTGGGTTTTATTTTTATTTCACAGGAGACAGCTTTATGGTCCAACCTGACCAGATAGGACATTATACTGGGGGGGGGGGTGCAATGTTCTCTCATGTTTTGAAGGGCTAGGTCCAGGATGTTAGTGCCTCTAATGCACATATGAGCTAGCTGGTCCAGGGTATTTGTATTTGCATATCTCTGGGCCTGCAAGTTTTGGGGTTGTGTATGATTCCCAGTTTATAGTGGAGTAGTTAAATATACCTATAAATAAGGTGATGGGGAATGTTTCAGCACATTTAAGTAAGGATTTAGTATGAGAATTTGCCTATAGTAATTTGAACAAGGAGAAGCTCAATTGTGTCATGCTGTTTCACTAGCCCTGAAGTGTGATTATTTTGATATAAATTGAGACATCTCTACATTTTGTCTCTGCATGTGTAGTAGCTGGTTTAAATGTGTGGAAGACATTATAGCCCTGTATTGCTGAGTGCTCTACATGGCTTTAAACCGTGTTTTACAGATTTAAAATGTGTGTGTTTGTGTGTTGTGATAGACTGGTGCCCTTTCTGAGATTAGTTTTACTGCAACATTGAAATAGATTTACTGGGCAAACTGAGAGTAAATGAAGCTGAACTGGTGAATGTTTACTCTTCATCTCTGTGCAGGCAACTTACTTGTTAACCAAATACCATTTTAAAATGTTCTGTCATCCTAACAGTTTCTTGCTAATTTGAACAGTATCAGTTCATAGTTTAAATTTTGACAAAACAGAAGCATGTTTGTGTTAAGAGATCTTTGATGTTAGTGTATGAACTTAGCCTTTATCCACTGATTCTGCAGTAGTAGGTTCTGTGAAATATGTAAGCCATAATTAGTAACAGTGTTCTTCTTCTAGAAATTGATAGGCCTGCAGACATAGAGAGCCCTACAACCAAATAAAAGTCTAGAATTTATCACACAACACCATGTTTGCACTTTGAAAACACACAGTTTCATTCTAACAGGACTACCAAAAATATATTTGAACTAAGTTGAATATTATAATAGCTGAACTATTTATAGCAGTTCTTCTGCCTTTGATAATGCATTTACTTTATTTACTTTTTTTTCTTGTCATCACTACTTCCTAGTTCCACACCACTGTTTTTATAACAATGTAGTGCATGGAGCACATTGACTATGCTCCAAAATCAGAATAAAGATAAACCAGTAAGGCACTACTGTAGCACAAGACCTGACAGTAACAGTGCTTTCAGAGCTGTGCAATAATTGTTACTCACCCCCTAAGCACTTGCTGTTGAGTCACATGTAAGGGACATTCCTTCACTCTCAATTGTCCCTGAATATCTTATCTCATATTTTTGATCTATCCACAAAACATTACAGCCAGTAAATTAGAGCAATTTTTAAAAAACTTTTCCTGACTTTCCTCCTCCATGGAATTCTTAAGCAAATAAAATGTGTACATGCTGTCTGTTTGGCAACACTTGCTAAGATCTTCACTGGCTTTCAAAGTCAATAAAAGACTTTGCACTTTTTCCTGTAACTGTTAGTACATAGAACAGATAAAACTCCATGCACTACCAAGAATTATGATTGCGTCTCACCGATCGTAACCATTTACTATGTGCTTTCGACATGGATGCCAAGATTCATCTCTCGAGCTCTTGAACACATAATAATATAGTTACGACTGGAGACCTGATCATGATCCTCTATAGTCTTCCTTTGTTTCCATAACCTATAACTAAATTATTTCATTAATTTCATCTGTTAATTGTGTAAGTGGGCTTATCCATGGAACATTTTTACTCATGGCCCAGGCCAAACACAAAAAATGTGGTGTAAATCACACCATATAATTTCAACTGACACAATATTGAAGCATGAAAGACAAAACCAATATTAATATGTGACTGCATGCACTGAAACAGGGCAAGACAAGGGAACACATTCCAATGCAGCAGTAAAATCAACATAAGATTTCCTGGGCTATACAGAAATGGAATAATAGTGAAAATAATGTTCAAAATTATATGCGAATGGTAAGGAATAATTATCTAAATCTTCATAAAAGACCAACATTTAGATGGATTCAGATGCAAGCAGTAACATCAACATAATGTAAGCTGAACAAGAAAATCAGTCAAACTGAAAAAAACAAACAAAAAAAAAACTTGAGATCTAAATCCTTGCACCTTTAACCATATCATTATATCCTAACTTTGAATTTTCCATTCCTGCTGAAATGAGGGAATGGTAATGGATGGAGAGACTTCCTTTGACAAATTTTCTGCAAGATGCTGTACCACCAGACAATGAACTGGGCCTCAGTGACGAGTCATAGTACTGTAAAGAATACTGTAATTATAAAAAGGGTCTATATTAGTTAACTGAAATTTTGTTTCAGCGAACACCTGCTCAGAGAAAATCGCTTCAGTGATCATTCAATAAGAATGATTCACTTGACATCCCATCTTCACGCTCAAATATATTTCCTGGACTAATATCTTCTACCTAACTCCAGACGTACCCTTAAACCAGCAGAAACCTCTTATTTTTCCATGAAATATGTCCCTGAGATACCTCACACACCTTTTTAAACATCTTTATTAAATTATCACATTTTAAATCACAACACAGGTTGATATACACCAAGAAAAGAAAAAAAACTGTAATGTTTCCATTACTATGATTGCTCACTATATATGTGTTTTCTTTTTAATTTTCATTCAATTCAACATTACTTAAAATACTCATTTCCTGTACTTCCCATGAACCTCACTCCTCCTCCTGAGCATTATTCTGTACACATTGTTCCCACAAATTCCATTTATTCTTTCATTTTATAAAGATCCCATTAGGTAATTTATCTCCTTTAAAATATTAAAAACATAAATTATGGTTGCTATACATTTTTATTTCCATTTTCTAGTAATTGCTTTATGGAAGCAAATATCCTTAAATTAACCAAAACCTTACTATATCTAGATGATTCAGATCCTGTATTTCAGCTCAAAAGAATAATTTCTTGCTGCCATTTGTTCCCCTAAAATTTCTGTTTAAGTATTCTGTATGGATTTTTTCTAAATTGCCATCATGTTGCATTCCTAATAAAATATATTCCTAATTACTTGTTTATTTCCCATCACATCTCAAGCTTTTGCTGCCTGAGAAAAAATCATCTGAAATCAAATTGGGGTATAAACATGCCTGTGTAGACAGCTCCATACAGAATCCTAAACCTTTTGGACTGGTTTAATTTCTCCAAATATTTTGAGTTTCTAAAACCATGATGGAAATGGACTCCATTCCTAAGTCAGGGTATAATTAAAGTTTATGAAATTAATATTATTTCAACTTTTGATCTTAGCCAAAGGTGCTCTTTGCAGCACCTATAATGCACCCAGAAGTTTGACTCCTTTTGCAATTCACACTGAGTTCATATGTACTGGCAGTATATCTAAATATGACTGTAGATTATTTTTATTAGACCGATTGTTACAACTACTACTGAAACTGCCTGGGTACCGTTCTTCCACATTGTTTTCACTTTTGCCTGCAAATCTTGATATTTTATTGCTTTTTGTCTCTGTACATGAGACAATGTGATTGCTAGGTGTAGCAATTTCAAAGATCAATGTAACTTTTGTCTTTATTTCATGAACTACTCTATTTGGTTTTCTTGCATCTGTTTTTTGAATTGTTGGTAATGGGTGATCTCATATGATGTACACTTCAGTATTCTCTATAATGCTTTGTGGTTCACATGTCCAATGCTTCTCAGCTACTTCTATAATGTAGTGTTTGCACAATCCCCAGTGCAAAAATCTTGCCATATTATTGTGCCTTTCAGTATACAGGTCCTCTGCCATTAGTATTTCACAGCCAGCAGCAAGGTATACAACTATTTCCAATTCTTTTTTGTAGAGCCATTTTTCTGTTTATCACACATGTTCAAAACCAACTTGTATGTAGTCCATTATCCTGGGCTGCCATTATTAACTTTTCAACCTTTGGTTTAAACTCACCTCTCCTTAACAATTCCCGTGTAAAATCCTGACTAACATGAGTTTTTTTCCAGGAGATCTCTATTCTTGCGACTATATTCATGGCTTTTCCACATTTCTTTCTTTTCTATCTGATCCTTCTCATTATAATTTTTCTTTTGTTTTTGGCACATTCAATTGCTGTCTGATTTTTGTTACTTCTGCATTGATTTCTATTCTCGCTTGCCACTTGAATTCTTCTGTGTTTGGTTATGATGAGGTCAGTAGATATGCATGCAGTCCCAGGAATGCAAATCTATAAATGTAATCAATTTCAAGGAGGCTCATACCTCCTTCAGAATGTGGATTTGATTACGGGTTTTTTTTTTTTTTTGGTTTTGTCCAACTGATACAATACCTTTTGAGGCCAGTCAATTATACCAAAACTATAACTTAAAACAGGAAGAGCAAACTGGTTTATAGTTTGGACTTTATTCCTAGATGTCGTCTGTTTTCAATATTAGTTTTAGTCTTCTGAAGTATTCCTTACTGAGGTTTATTCACATTTGTTTGTGGTTTATTGCCAATTCTTCATCAAGTCCCAAATATTTATATACTCTATCCTGCTCAAGTTCCTTTAGATTACATTCCTGTCCTTGACTGATATTTTCTTGGTACTGCAGCTTTCCTAATTTAAGCATTGCTTTTGCACATTTATCAAGACCAGATGTAGTTCTTATATCATCTGAGAAAGTTTTAACCACTTGCAGTTGTGCTTTCAACTCCTCATCTTATGAACTGTAAAGTTTTGAGTCATCCACAAAAATGTGGATGAGAAATAGCAAGTTTGTTTTCTGGAAGTCAAATTGTAACTAGGACCTAATCTGTTAAGTAAACTATTTAATGGGTTAAGGGCAAGACAAATTAATAGAGGTGACAAAGAATCACCCTGGAATATCATCCTTTGAAATTAGCACTGGGATAATAATTTACCATGTGTCATGGCCAACTGAAAAGTGGTTTGCCAGTGTTTCATTGTCACTGTCATGTAATTGATCAGTACATCATTTTGTTCTTGGTCTGGTTCGGATCTAATTTGGTTTTGATCAGTATAGGATGTATCTTGTACATCTGTAAGCACTTTTTTATCCTTCAATGTGGGATGCTGTCAAATGCTTTTTTGTAGTTTATCCATGCCATATCTAGATTCTTCCAATTTTTACAATTCTTCTTTATGTATTTACTTAGCAACAAATGATCCTTTGATCACTTGCCACATGATGATGCTCTGGAGTCTTCAGTTCAACCAGAACAAAAGTTTGGTTGGAGTTGCACAAGAGAAGGAGCAGGAAACAGTGGCAACTCTAACACAGGCAATGTTGAGTAGTGATGAGCAGCTGAACAGGATATGTCACAGGAAGATGTTCTGAAACTTTCTGTAAAATGCCTGCAGAAAACAGTGAGCAAAGTATGGGACCACAGTTTAGAAGAAAATTATCTAAGGTAAGAAGCATTTGATTTAACAGAGATGGATAGACATATCAAGACTGATGACAGAAATAGATTATAGAAAGTAAATAAGTTCCAAAATGTTAGCAGTCTGACAAAATAGATGAACACAGTCATCATCATCATCATCATCATCATCATCATCTTCTTTTGGCTGTTCCCGTTATGGGTCGCCACAGCAGATCATCTGTTTCCATTTCTTCCTGTCCTCTGCATCATGCTCTTTCACACCAACCGCCTGCATGTCCTCTCTCACTACATCCATAAACCTTATCTTAGGCCTTCCTCTTTTCCTCTTACCTGGCAGCTCCATCCTTAGCATCCTTTTCCCAATATACCCAGCATCCTTCCTCAGCACATGTCCAAACCACCACAATCTCGCCTTTCTTGCTTTGTCTCCAAACTGTCCAACCTGAGCTGACCCTCTAATATACTGATTCCTAATCCTGTCCATCCTAGTCACACCCAGTGCAAATCTTAACATCTTTAACTCTGCCATATCCAGCTCTGACTCCTGCCTTTTCGTCAGTGCTACCGTCTCCAACCCATATAACATAGCTGGTCTCACTACCATCTTGTAGACCTTCCCTTTCACTCTTATTGGTACCCGTCTGTGACAAATCAATCCTGACACTCTTCTCCACCCATTCCACCCTGCCTGTACCCTCTTCTTCACCTCTCTTCCACAGTCACCATTACTCTGAACTGTTGATCCCAAGTACTTAAACTCATCCACCTTTACCAACTCTACTCCCTGCATCCTCACCATTCCTCTACCCTTCCTCTCATTTACACACATATATTCTGTTTTAGCCCTGCTGGCCTTCATTCCTCTCCTCTCTAAAGCATATCTCCACCTCTCCAGGGTCTCCTCAACCTGGTCCCTACTCTCACTACATATCACAATGTCATCTGCAAACATCATAGTCCATGGGGCCTCCTGTCTAATCTCATCTGTCAACCTGTCCATCACCACTGCAAATATGAAAGGGCTCAGAGCTGATCCTTAATGTAATCCCACCTCCACCTTAAACGTATCTGTCACTCCCACCGCAGTCCTCCCCAATGTCACACTACCCTTGTACATATCCTGTACCACTCTTACATACTTCTCTGCCACTCCCAACTTCCTCATACAATACCACAACTCCTCTCTAGGCACCCTGTCATATGCTTTCTCTAAGTCCACAAAGACACAATGCAACTCCTTCTGACCTTCTCTGTATTTCTCCAACAACACTCTCAGAGCAAATATTGCATCTGTATTGCTCTTTCCTGGCATGAAACCATAATGCTGATCACTAATCATCGCCTCCCTTCTTAACCTAGCTTCCACTGCTCTTTCCCATAACTTCAAGCTGTGACTGATCCGTTTTATCCCTCTGTAGTTACTGCAGCTCTGCACATCACCCTTACTCTTAAAGATAGGTACCAAAACACTTTTTCTCCACTCCTCAGGCATCCTCTGACTTTCCAAAATTTCATTAAACAATCTAGTTAAAAATTCCACTGCCATTTCTCCTAAGCACCTCCATGCTTCCACTGGTATGTCATCTGGGCCAACAGCCTTTCCATTCTTCATCATCTTCATAGCTGTCCTTACTTCCTCCTTGCTAATCTGCTTCACTTCCTGATTCACTATCCCCACATCATCCAACCTTCTCTCTCTCTCATTGTCTTCATTCATCAGCCCTTCAGAGTACTCTTTCCATCTACTCAACACACTCTCCTCACTTTGAGTACGTTTCCCTCACTGTTCTTTATCACCCTTACCTGCTGCACATCTTTTCCAGCTATGTCCCTCTGTCTAGCCAATCGGTAAGGTCCTTTTCTCCCTCTTTAGTGTCCAATCTCTCATACAACTCTCTATATGCCTTATCCTTAGCCTTCGCCACCTGTCTCTTTGCCATGCACCTCATCTCCTTATACTCATATCTACTTTCTTCATCTCTTTGACAATCCCACTTCTTCTTCGCCAGCCTCTTCCTCTGTATACTCTCCTGTACTTCCTCATTCCACCACCATGTCTCCTTGTCCTCCTTCCTCTGTCCAGATGTCACACCAAGCACCTTCCTAGCAGTCTCCCTTACTAGCTCTGCTGTAGTTACCCAGCTGTTCGGTAACTCTTCATTGCCTCCCAGTGCCTGTCTTAACTCTTCCCTGAACTCCACCTCACAATCACCCTTTTTTAACTTCCACCATTTAATCCTTGGCACTGCTTTCACACTTATCCTCTGCTTCTTGATCACCAACATCATCCTGCAGACCACCATTCTATGCTGCTTAACTACACTTTCCCCAGTCACCACTTTACAGTCTCCAATCTCCTTCAGACTGGCCCTCCTACATAGGATATAATCCCCCTGTGTGCATCTTCCTCCACTCTTGTACATCACCCTATGCTCCTCCCTCTTCTTAAAATATGTATTCACCACAGCCATGTCCATCCTTTTCGCAAAATCCACAATCATCTGACCTTCTGCATTCCTCTCCTTAACACCACACCTACCCATCACTTCCTCATCCCCTCTGTTCACTTCACCAACATGCCCATTGAAGTCCACTCCAATCACTAGTCTCTCACCCTTGGGTACACTCACTACCACTTCATCCAACTCACTCCAAAATTTTTCTTTCTCATCCATCGCACACCCAACTTGTGGAGCATATGCACTAACAACATTCATCATTGCACCATCAATTTCAAGCTTCATAAACATCACTCTATCAGACACTCTCTTCACCTCCAAAACACTCGTGGCATACTGTTCCATTAGGATAACCCCTACCCCATTTCTTCTGCTATCCACACCATGATAGAACAATTTGAACCTGCCTCCTATACACTTGGCCTTACTTCCCTTCCATCTGGTCTCTTGCATGCACAATATATCAACCTTCCTTCTCTCCATCATATCAGCTAGCTCTCTCCCTATACCAGTCATACTGCCAACATTCAAAGTTCCTACCCTTAGTACTACACTCCTAACCTTCCTCCTCTCTTCCTGCCTTTGGGCATGCCTTCTCCCTCCTCTTCTTCTTCGGCCAAGAGTAGCCCAATTTCCGCCAGCACCCTGTTGGCTAACAGTACTGGTGGCGGTCATTGTTAACCCGAGCCTCGATCGATCCGGTATGTAATTATGAAATGTTCTCCGCATCAGTAATTTGGCAGAGGTTTTACGCCAGATGCCCTTCCTGACGCAACCCTCCCCATTTATCCAGGCTTGGGACCGGCACAAAGAAATGCACTGGCTTGGGAATCCCCAGTGGCTGGGTTATAAAATAGATGAGCACAGTAATCAAGACTATTAACAGAAAGGTTTGTGATATAACAAAAGTAAACAGTATATATTGCTGTACAGCTAAATTAATAACAAAGTCTTACACTTACCACAAAAAATACAGAGCAATACAGGAAAGGAAGGGAAGAAATAAAATGCCATCATGGAAGCAGTGAACAGGAAAAACTACAAAGCAATTAAGACAAGAAGTGTTACTGTTAGAACAATATAGAATAGGAAACAGCTCAACAAAAGTACTTAGAAAGACAGATGTGATAAAAACAATGTACAGTATCAGAACAGACCCAGCTCTATCATACACTATTGCAAATAAGAGACTAAATATATTGGGTCTATATTCTAACAACGAACGATCAAATGATCGAATGTTGTTATATCGAACTCTTAAAGTTCGAATTCACAAGACATCGAACAACCAGAACAGCGATTTTTTTTTCAGAGGAAAAAAATAACTGCTGTTCCCAAAAAAAAAAAAAAAAAGAAATTATAACATTGCATAAAGTGGTGAGGCACACACCCCCTACTTAAATATATCAACTCCGAGATCGCACTACAGTGTCAAAAATGGCAAAGTGCCAAAGTGGCCAAGCGACTTCTTTCCCAGCAGTATACACAAATGCCTTGTACAACCACTTAACTGTATAGAAACAGCAGTACCTGACCAAACTCAGCCCGGGTCTAGCTGGAAAAACAAGTCCCCCCTAGTGGACCCCTGGCATAAATAGAAGGAAGACATTTCTGTCTAGAAGTAAGATAGAGGATGTACAACAGAGAAAAAAATCCTCATTAGTCTTAACAGGCAAATCAGGGAACTAGTCAGGTGTTCAAAAGCTAACTATGAGACTAAAACAGGCTGCTAAGCAAATGACAATCACAAAGCATTTTTTAGTTAGAAATCTTAAAGGAAACACTCAACAATGTGCTGAGTTGGCTGTAGATGGCACTGCCTATACTCAGCTAGAAGAAATAGCAAACCTGATGGCCCATAAATTCAGCTCAAATTTTATTTCCTCATCATCTCCAGAGACTGTCCATGAAATACCCCTACCATTCCTTTTGCTGTTATCATAAAAGAACAGGTCATCACTGCACTCTCCAAAGCTAGAAACGTGGCATGAATGGGCCCTGACAGACTCACAGTGTGCCTATTAAATAGCTTGGAACATGACCTAGCAGACCCACTTGGATCTTTATTTAACTACAGTCTCCAGGCAGGCTTTGTCCCACTAGAGTGGAGGACAGCAACAGTTATCCCTCTGCACAAGGGGGAACCATCAATGGACCCAGGAAACTACTGATCCATAAGTCTGACTAGCCTCATATACAAGGCAATGGGTAGGATAATCATGGATCTGACTAACAAAGATACAGGAAATATCCAGACTTCAGACCCGACCTAGTTCACCTTTGTTAAGGGCAGGTCCTTGCCTGCTCAATCTGATGGACTTCTTTGAGAAGATCAGCAAGGCCACAGATGAGGGTAAGTCATTTCATACCACCTACCTTGACCTGGCCAAGTCATTTGCCAGAGTATCCTACTTTGGTATTATAGATAAACTCACAAAATTGGGCATAAACCTCTGTGCCACCAGATGGATAACCAAATGGCTCACGGATAGGACACAAGTTATTAGAGTGGGGAATCCACATCTAGCAAGAGGCCAGTCACCAGTGTAGTACCACAGGGCTCAGTGCTGGACCCCCTTCTGTTTGGGATATACTTCTTAGATGTCAAGGCAAATGTAGATGGCTTTTGACTGACCAAGTCTGCTGATGGCTGCAAGTTGGGGGCAATAATTGACTCCCCAAATGATGTTGATAGTCTACAGAAAGGACTGACACAGACAAATTATTGGTGTCAGTGCCATGGCCTTAAACTATATGTGAAAAAGTGCATAATAATACCCTTTTGGAAACCAAATACCCTGCAAATTACATTATTGATAGCACCCCCTAAGAGTGGACATGATGGTGAGAGATCTGGGTACTCAGATAGATAGTAATCTGAACTTTTACCACCATGTGTCCACGGTGGTGAGGAAATCCTTGTATGTGCTCAGCTTATAAGTAAGGGCATAGCATCCAGCTCTAAGAATGTCATAGTACCACTGTACTTGACCCTCATCAGACCAATAATCGAATACAATGCACTATTTAGCATGTTCCTCACCAGGTACCTGAAATAGTTGGAGCATCTTCAGGAGCGTCTCACCAAAAAATACAGAGTATAACCAACATGTTATATGAGGACCAATTAAAAACAGTATCACTGTATTCAGTTTCCTTCCGATTACTGAAGGGCAATCTGTGCATGACTTACAATTCAGTCTCTGACTCAGCCCTGATAAAAATGTTGCATATTCACCAAACTAACTGCATGAGGGTTACCCACTCCAAGGATCTAAATCTGATCTCTGACATGAATAGATCATGGTGGAGAGACAGATATGTGTCCCAGAGATTGCCCCTCCTCTGGATTAGACTTCTTATTCACATGAAGCAGAGCCCTTCCTTGACCATCTTCAAGTGTAATCTGGACTAATGGATGGGAGATTGCAAATTCACTCCCGGGGTGGTGCCCATGTCCCTTATAGACAGAAGAAGTTTGTAAAAATTTGTTAGAACACCACTTGCTGACCCTTGTTATCTTTCCTCTAGGGATAGAACATTTAGTAAAATCTGGGTAAAACTGGCTAGGTTTTTAAGGATTCTTGAGCCATTAGCCTAGTAATCTCCTATGAACCTGTGATATATGCCATATAAGGGTCTATATTAGAACATTGAATGTTCTAATATCGACCCATAGTAACCGAAAACTGATAACATTGAAAATTCAGAACAGCGAATTTTTTCCTAGGGAAAAAATTTGCTGTTCCAAAACACATACACACAACACAAACACACCAAACAAACAGCAATACACATACATAGACCTAAAATCTTACATCTAACCCTACACTAAACTGTACATACACCACTATCTACCCACTTACCTTAACCCAAACCCTAACCCTAAGGTCCGTCACTATCGCACACACACCTTACCCGCGCCCTAACCCTAACTGACCTACCCCGCCCTAACCCTCACGTCCACACAATCGCACACTTACCTGAGCCTGACCCATAACTTTCCACCACAGTGCTGAAAATAGCGAAGTGACAGGAACAGACAACCAAATTCTTTCCCCTGGAAAGAATTCGGTTTTCTGTAACTTCGCTATTTTCAGCTTTCGCTGAATAGGGGTCGATATTAGAATATTCGAAGTTCTCAAACTATTATGTTCTAATATGGACCCCCCCATATAAGATATAGTCTATATATCAGTGTTGTCTTGGTGAGATTTTGTGAAAACAGAGTCTTCCATGTGAAGGTACTCACCCAGACTTGAGGATGACTTCAGTTTCAACAATACTACTGTCCTTTCCTTGCTGATTTCATCATCTCCCCATTCTGGGCTTTGTGGTGTAATTGATAGCTCTGCAGATTTTTTTCTCATTGTATCTTGGTAAACTGTATTTCTATTTTCTTTTCCAAATCTTCATTTAGCGTGTCTTTCTATTTGCCTATCCTCAGTCATCAATCCTTGATAAGGAAGGTAGTCTTTAACCTGCAGATCAGACTCCTAAATGATGGCAAATTCATGTTGTTCCCTGACTGGACAACTTAGCTTATCAGAACTTACTCAGTTTTCAAATGCCTCTGTCAAAAGACTCAAAAGAGTTTGGTTCTCAGTGCTTTCCATTGTTCTGGCTGGGTAGCTGGTTTGGATAAATGAAGACGAAGCTAGTATGTGTCTTTTGCACATAGGAGTAGTGGTTTCACTGAAGGAAGGCCCAGTCAAAAAAGCCAATGCAAAGTCTGGTGGAACTTTGAGAATTAGCTTTTTTACTTCACAAGAGCAAACATCCTACCTGCTTCTCTCACTATGAGATCAGGCATCCTGCAATACCTCATTCCCTGGCACTTTGGCAAAGGCATTATCTGAGCAGGATAATACATATACTAGATAACAGCTGAATAGCAACCTGTACTAGTCAGTACAGGCTTGATTTATTTCCAGCTCACATCTCCTGTGATGTTGTTGACTCCATGCAACATGTTAAAGGGATGTTCCTTATACATATCTCAGAAACATGTATTGTGCTAGCCTCATTAGTGGACTGACTCAGCTTCATCATTTTCAGCCATGACCATAGCCAAAAGTATGGAGATACAAAAAGAAAAAAAGGAAAGAATTATACAGGCTCATTACAAAATAGCATCAAGGGGATTTGGAAAATGTCTATATGAGGGAATAATGGATGAAAAATTATGTATAGAATTAACAATGTTTGTATGGCATTCATACAAAACAACACAGAATATGCTTACAGGTGGATCAATATTTCTTTGTTTTTTGATAACTGGGTAGGTGTGATGATCTTACGAGCCTTTTCAAGCATGACCTGGGCCAGAGGCAATAAGAAATAAAAGCGATAAAAGCAATAAAATAATATGTTACTGATGCCTCAAATACATGGATGAAACCGTGAAAATCATAAAGTGTCAGTGGTACATATGCTGTCACATTCCTATAAAGAGCTAGGGCAATTTCCCAAGAAGGCCATGATTAGGGAGTATAGGCTCCCACTACCTCCAAGATTCATAGTACCATATTGAAAAATGAGAACAGTACACTGTGCCACCTGTTTTGTTTTATGTTATCTAGTAAGCTGTAGATTCATGATTTAGTCAAGTACCAGTACAGTGGCATTTTGCATCAAGTACAAAGGCATGCACAGAAGCCCTGTGCTCATAAAGCAAACACAAAAAGTAAGGCAGTCTGTGATCAGTTGTCTTCACAGACGTACAGCAGTTTAGATTGCAGCAAAACTCATTGCTCTTTCTGACTAAGTGGTCATAAAACTCAATCCAGAAGGTGTTGTCTCAGTCCACAAGTATTTACTGTGCTGGAAAACAAGCTGGGCATTTTTCATGTGGATCATAGAGAACACACAAGATGCCATGAAACAACCATTCTTCTCTACATTGTAAGAACAGTTAGCAATAACGGGCCATTCCAACATCTTGTTGGAGCTGCTTCTCAGTCCTGCATATACCTGTGCTCAAATAATGACACTGTTGACTGCTTTAACCATTTGGTGAGCTACAAATGCTCTATGCATTGTCTGGATCTTCTCTTTACTCCAATGTCCTGATAAGACAGTCTGTCAGACCGATATAGATCTGTGTCCAAACAAAGATACTAGAGCTGCTTTTGTCAGTCAGTCAATCAGCATGATACCATAGCCCTGTGTATTGTTTGGCTGCTGGTTCCATCTCTCAGACCTGTATAGATATGCTCAAATGAAAGACCTAATGATTATTTTAGCCAGTTTGCATGCTCCAACATTTGTGTGTATTGTTCAGCTACTGACATCCAGTCACTCCAGTGTTGTGCTAGAACTACTTGTCAAAACTTTTTATTTATTTATCCTTCGCTGACCGGGTTAGTTCCATTAGGCTAGCAGCTTCTGTTCAGGGGAGACCTGAGGTGGTATTTATACTACTAGGGGAAATTTGGCCAGGACATCAGAGAGTTTCCCCTTCTTTTCGATAGGTACCATGAGATCTTTTATACTTACCTAAACTGCCACTAAAGTAAGCAGATGAGACCTCGGTTTAACGTCTCATCTGAAGGATGACAGATTAAGGAGTGCTGCACTTCCTTAGCCTGTACTGCAGTGTCAGCAATCAATCTACTTTGTGTGAAAATAGAATGCTCAGAATTCTCCACCAAAGGTGAGTGTGCTGCCTGTCGCACCATCAATACCCAAATAAAGGCATTAGTTATTGTGTCAGTTGTTTGATGTGCTACAGCAGTCTGGTGTGTTGTCCGGCTACTGGTTCCCCCTCCTCCCACTCCATCATCTTGCTAGGACTGCCCCAGACATAATAGATCTTTGTCTAAATGAAGGCACTATTGGATTCTTTTTTCAGTCAGTATACTACAACAGCCCTGAGTGCTCTTTGGCTATGGGTCTCCTCCACTCTAGGATCTCACTAAGGCTGTATCTCAGAGCTGCATGTATTTGCACTCCTGTGAAGGTATCATTTAAGACATTCATGCTTGTACCTACATATTGTAGGTATTTATACTAAAATTAATAGCTTTCACAGTAAATAATATAGCAGTAATTGCATATGTTGTTATGCATTTCCCTAGCATTTAGGCTTATTGGTTTACTGATCAGACTGTCAGTTGTACATCTCACACACCAGTTTAACTTTTGTTTTTGTTTTGTGTCCAGTTTTGAAAATTGCTTTCCTGTAATACATTCTATTTTCACACAAAGTAATACTTGTAGAGCACTAAAATATTTCTTTGCCAAGCTACACAGGATAGCTGCAGTCTGAGCATGTGTAGACTGATGGTCTCTTACAGCTCAGCACTGGCTAGTGTATAGCTACTTGGTACTTGCCTTATTTATGGTGATGGGCTTTTGATCCTTAAAGGAGATAGAAATAAAACTCATAGGATCATAGGAGACTACTAGGCTATCAACCCGGTGGTCATTTTAAGCCTAGCCATTTCAATCCAATGTAATAGCGTAGCGGTACTAGTCAATACTCAAGATTGGATTTAGTGATGACTGCCCATGTCCAGGAGGGTTGTGGGCCCTATCCCCAGTAAGAATTTATTGTGCCCCATCCACCAATCCACGTTCCTCTTGAACAGTGTCATAGAGGTGCTCTGTTTCACATGAATCGGTAGCCTGTTCCAAAGATGTGGCAGTCGCTGGGAGATAAATCTGTCCCTTCAGCATGTCCTATTTAAGTCACAGGTCATGTTTAAGTCCTTGGGATGGGTATCCCTAGACCCATTTGATTTACAGATATGCAGTAAGTTCATTACGTTTGGGTGTTGGGTTGCTTTTTAGGCCAGGCATGTCTCCCCTAAGAAGTCTATATGATACACAGTATAGTGACAAGGATTTTATTCGGTCCATGTAAGGCACATCCTGGAGGCCCTTAATCATCTTTGTTAGAAACCTCTGAGGTCTCTCTAACTGTTGTAGGTCCTTAGTACAGTACATACTGAATGGGACGTTATACTCAATTATGGGCAGGATAAGTGCCATGTGTAAGGGGGTTATAACTTCTTTTGTTCTTGAGGTGATGCCTTTACTAATCAAGTGAGCTATGTGGAAAGTTTTCCTTATTACAGTAGACACATGGTGGTTGAAGTTAAGGTCACGGTCAACCTGTGATACCAGGTCCCTTAATGCTTCATGGGTACTTAGGGTATTGTTATTAATTTGATAGTGTGAAGGGGCATTGTTTGTGGTGAAGGGAATGGTAATGAATTTCATTGCATTCAGCTCAAGACTGTGACTAATACTAATAATTGAGACCATCCTGGAGTATAATAACATCATTTGGGGATTCAGTGATTGCTCCTAGTTTGCAGTCATCTGCAAACTTGGTCAGTCACAACCCTTTAGTTTTGACCTAAACTTCTGAGAAGTATATACCAGACAGTAGGGGTCCAGCACTGACCCTTGTAGCACCCTCCTGGTGACAGATCTGCTGGTTGATGTGGAGTCATCCACTTTGATAGTATGAGTCTGGTTTGTGAGCCAGTTGGCAACCCATCTTACAACGAAGGGGTTTACATTCAGTTTCCTAAGTTTATTGGTGATGACTGAATGTAGGATTGTGTCAAAAGCCTTTGCCAAGTCGAGGTATACTGCGTGCACAGATTTGCCCTCATCAGTGGCTTGGGTCACACTTTCAAAGAAATCCACCAGATTTAACAAGCAGGGTCTGCCCTTCACGAAGCCAAATTGGGTAGGATCCAGGGTTTGGCGGTCACTTATGTCTTTACTTATGAGGTCCATAAGGATATGTTCATTCCATGGCCTTACAGATGAGGATGGTCAGGCTTATGGGTCTGTAATTCCCCGGGTCTGTTGCTAGGCCACCTTTGTGGAGGGGAATAACTGTAGCTGTTCTCCATTCTTCAGGAACAAAGCCTGTGGTTAGGCTATGATCAAAAAGGGTACTTAGTGGTGATGCTAGTTTATGTTTTAGCCTGTTTAGAAGACAGCCTGGGATGTCATCTGGTCCCACAGAGGCCATGTTCTTTGCTTTGCACAGGGCTTTGAGGACCTGCTCTTCAGATATGAAAGGTGGGAGGGGAGTTTAGGGGAGGATTTGTTATAAGTTAGGAAGGGATAAGGTAGTGGAATTTTCTCCTAACCTATCCACTAGCAGGTTCACTATCTCTGTGGGGTCAGTGTGTGTGATACCTTTGGCCACCAGTTCTGCACATGCTTGGGTCCTACCCTTTAGGTTACATGCATAGCTGTAAAGGGCCTTATGGTTATTCTTTGTAGTACTTGCTGGGATTCTCTCAAAGGAGCTCTTGGAGGATTTGACAATTTGTCTTATTTGCCTTTTAAGGCCGAGGAGGGGACTTTCCCATTCTTGGGTCCTTGTCTTTGTTTTCTTGGACAGCAACGTTTTGCATTTATTGTAAAGTTTGTTGATGCTGGTAGTCCACCTTGGCAGCTTGATTTTAGTTGGGGCTCTGGATTTGATTCTATCTGGTACAGCCATGTTTATACACTTATGCAAGTGATTGTACAGGGCTTAGTGTAGTTACCACATTCAGCTTGGAGTAAGCCTTGGAATGCATTTATACCATCACCTAGGAGGGTATAGTTTGCCTTGGTGAATTTTTTTAGTCTGATTTCACCTTTTTTGAGTTCTGGTGTTAGTATCAGTTCAAAGGTGACTGATTTGTGGTCAGTTTTAATTAATGAGGGTCCAACAGCTGCAGCAGTGCACCTGTTTGACATGTTAGTAAGGACCAGATTTAGAATATTTGCTACTCTTGTTGGGGTATAAACAATTTGCTTGAGTGCATTTGTATTCACAAAGTCAATGAACTTTTGTGCTAGTGATTTTTGGCTAGAGTAGGTTTCCCAGTTGATGGTGGGATAATTGAAATCCCCTATAACCAGTGTGTTTGGTTGAATTTGGATTGTATTCATTTTGGTTAAGTAGGCTTCATGGGTGTTGTGACCCATGGAGGGGGATCTATAACTGGCTAGGACTTGAATGGGGGTCTTATACACCGTAACCTTGACCTGGAGTAACTCCATGGAGTTGTCCAGTCTAGTGATACTTGAGGTGAATTTATCTGTAATATATATTGAAACACTGCCTCCTTTGGTTTTCACATGTTCATTTTGCAGTCTAAAGGTGTGGAGGACATTGTAGCCTTGCAGGGCCGGGGTACTCTTTGTGGCCTTAAACCAGGTTTCTGTGACTGCACAGACATCTACATTTTCTAGTGACAGAAGTGCTTCCAGGGAGTGCATTGTTTGGTTTAAGCTCCTCGCATTTAGCAGCATGACCCTGATTTTGTCTTGATTGGTTAATTTCATGTCAGTAATGTTTTTGAGACCTTGCCTAAAAAAGGCACTATGGGGGTGGCAAGAGCCTTTGCCAGCAGACGAAAGCCTAGGGGTGCCAGGTGCAAACCATCTCTGGAAAAGCAACAAGGTTTGTTGACCATGGTTTCCCAGGCAGACAGGAACTGGATCCCCTTGGAAAGGCACCAAAAACTAAGCCAGTTCATAGGTTGGTGCTAGGCTATTGGCCCTAGGGCCTATACAAGCCTAGCCATAACCTGGATATTTCTTCCCACAATATTTACTTCTCTGGACCCCTGTCTAGCAGGGCATCTGATGTGATCCCCGGGGTGAATTTCCTATCTCTCATCCAATCGTCAAGGTTCCTTTTGAAGAGGGCCAATCATTTTTTTGTTTGTACTTTGGCATCATTCTAGATGAAGGTAGTATGCTACTCAAGGATAGGGACATACCTGCCTGGGACACATACTCAGAGAGCTCAACCATGTCTCTCTTCATATAGTCTAGTGAGGTATGTCTCAGGTCATTCACACCAACATGAACTATGACATTGTCATAACGGCACGTGTTGCTGAGAGAGCTGAGTGCATGTGTGATTTGGCGAATCCTGGCACCAGACAGGCAGCTTACTGTGATTTTCTCAAGAATAGGGACCCTTCAGGGCTGCAGGTGACTATCTTAGATCAGATACAAAAAGAATATTTATCCCCCCAGGATATAAAAAAATGTTACATAAAAAATAATCTGTTTTCATTTTGAAATGTAATACTCTTTTCCCTGTAGGACTTAACAGGGAATGTAACTGGAAATGTTTCTTGTAGTGGGAAATTTCTTGTTAAAGCAGTTTTTTGTTAAATTAGTTTATTGTTTAATTGTATAATTGTTTTATTGATGAGTTTGTGGGATATGTATATAAGGTGTGTGAAATATTGGAAGCTGTACTCTGCAAAGGCTTTGTTAAGCTGAGGTGCTAAGCAATATAATCTATTTTATTGTTTTGTATTTATTAGTGTTTTTTTTATCACTGTCCTTTCCAATTTTTGGTGGTTTGTTGGTGTGACTTTCTCCTTGCCCAACCTGGTGAGTGGGACATCCGTGTGTCTCACTATTGAGTCTACAATGACAAGAAAACTTGGTTTTAGAGTATTATGCCTTACAGGCTTTGTGGGTGAGACAATGGTGTTGCTATGTGTTATGGGTGCTGTGGAGACTATGTTAGCTGTAGCAGACTTGTGTTTTGAAGGTCGCTGGTGTTTTGGTAAGTTTTTTGTGAGAACCTCTGCATATGTGGATTTACATGTTTGATGCGTATTATGTGTATGAGTAGTGGTACTATGTGAGTATGTAGTGGTGGGTGAGTTGACAACCTTCTCTGTGTTACTGTTTTGATTGAGAGAGAGCATGGATTCTAGATTCTTGGTGTAAATACATCTCTCGCTCTCTGTACTAGACTGTGTTATTAGTAGAGGGTTGTCTGTGCACATGAGGCAATTGCTAGACTGCCTCAAGAGACACAAGTCAACAAGGTTGGCAGGAGAAACAAGGGTAGTCTAACTGTCCATAATGCTAGGTTGAAGACTGTTGTCACTAGTGGTGGTTTTTAAGGAACAATCATGGAAGAGCTCAGCAAATGGATATTTCCTTCTGGGTTTTAAGGGAAAATTTGTTGAATTTAACTGTCTGGCTTTGACGCACAATTGCATGGCAGTGCACGATGTTGCACAATGCACAAACAAGCAGAAGCCTGCTCAGATGCAGGGCCTAAATATCAGAAGCTAAAACTTGAAAAAAACTCTTAACAAAATTCAAAAGGACCAATGAAGATGCTTATTCCAGGCCCCAGACTGGCCTCCTTTTACCGGTCAGGTGCCAGTCAAACACAATTCTTTCACAAAAGTGCAGATATGCCCCCTTGAATCCAAGATGGCCTGGAAAATGTGCTCAGAACAAACAAACCACTGCAAACAGTTTCAGAAGCAGCAGGCCTGGATCTGGACTGATGAAACATTCAAGAGAATGTGAAAGTGCTTACTGGATGTTTTATTGTTTTTGTTCTTTAGTTCAGTGTGTTTAATAAAAGGTCAAGCTTCTTATTGTCGTGCTGTGCCTCAAGAAAAGGTTATCTGGATCTGGACTATGCTACTAGCTACCCTAGTTTCAGCAGAAAACACTAGAGAGCATTTAACACAGCAGAAAAATAGCAGTGAGACCCTGAAAAATGTTTAAAATAGCAGAAAATCAACCAGGCGGCTCTTAAGAATGATTTAAACATTTACTAGATCAGTTAATTAAGTACTGGCATTCCAGTCTCCCTCTATTCAATGCTTAATTTAAAGTCATGGCCAGTGAGAAACTTAAGGATATTCTGGCAGACAGTGTTGTCTCTCTGAGTTTTTTTTCTTCCTTTTATGACAAAGCTGAGACCCTCTCCCCTTACGTTTGCCGACTTCATCCAAGGGTCCCAGGGGGCCATGCATCTCCTTAGGGAGCATCATCAGTAAATGCCCTCCCTATCTGCCAGCATCTTAGAAACAGAGACTGTAACTAAAGCTGAGTCACCTGAGCCATAGTTAAGGCTTTATCCCTCTATGCCATGGTCTGGGGAGTCTCTGGGTCAGGAACCTATCCCTCCAGCATGTTTTGTTTATTGTGATGACAAGATTTTGATCCTTGGAGCATGTGGCTCTGAGGGATTGGGATTTCTTTAAGTTTAGCATGTCCAACAGCTCTGGGTTTGACATGGCCTTGTATGTTAAGCAGAGATCGCCTCGGAGTAGATGATACGTGACAGAGTATAACTGGAGTTTTTTAAGGCGGTCAGCATAGGGCATCTGCTTTAGGCCTGTGATTCTTTTAGTGAGGTATTTCTGCGGCCTTTCCAGTTGTTGCAGATGTCTTGAGAGGTACATATCAAATGGGGCATTGTATTCTATAATGGGTCTAATGAGGGATGAGTACAGTGGAACATTGGATGTTCAACAAAGCTTTCAGTTAAATGTACACATGACATATAATTTCTATCCAGTTTAGCACAATTATTGTACCTTTGGAAATAATATGAACATCATGCATTTCTACTTCTAAATTCACATCTTCTTACCAAGTATTATCATATATTTCTTCAGACATCTACCCTCCTTTGTTATGTTTTCCCTTCTACGCTCCTTTGATATATCCCCACTATTCTAATTTAGGTTCCAGTCCCCACTCGTAAAATGTGTTCCCTGATGAAAGCTTATTATTTCTCCCAAAATTCCCTTAAGATATATAATAACAGTTTTAGATGGAATATAAATACACAATTACACAATCCTTCTCTGCCAACAACTCCTTACTACCAGAAATATACCATTATTGGCTTTTTTTGCCCTTTTCCATCACTGTTGGAGCCCCTCTAGTACTCAGTATTAAATAAAAAAGGAGTGCCTTGGACTTGAAGAAGAGACTGGTGTTGGGGTAGTTGAGATAATGAAGAAGAAGGCCAGCAAGAATGTGAAAGTAGGAAATAAAGAGATGAACTCCAAAGTGTCATTTCCATAAGCTGCATTTTAGACACCAGGACTGTGCTTCTGCAAAGTGTGAAAAGAAAAAAAGACTCAAGTTTGTGGTCTGTATTAAGCTGCTTGACTTTAAATTAGAATTCCTATGTTGTCATTAATGTTTAGAAGGATAATGAAGGAAGTGAAAAGGTAACTGTAAATACATTTTTTTATTTTTTTAGTGCTAATATGTGTATAATAAATTTATTGAGATTAAATGTATTTTATACTTTAAAGTAATTCTGTACAGTATGCAAAAAAACTTTAAATGTGAGTTGGGGGAGTCTTATTAGTGACTGCTGTTAATGCCATTGATGTTAAAGTAGGAATGTATCTTTTTTGACTGCAGTGTATTTGGGGTTTATACTGTAATAAGATAAAGACTAGATATAAACAGTATAATACTGTGATACTGAGCTGTAAGACGAAGAGGTAGAAATGATCTGATCATACATGTGTATTAAATTATGCTAATTTCCCTGGTATTATGTAGACAGAAGGAAGTGTATACTAATGCCATATAAAATGATAGGTTCCAGCATTTGAGATGAGCTATATTATGCAAATGCAAGACTGTTAGCTAGATTTTTTGTCTACAAGCAAATCTCTGCAGTTGCAAATGAACTGTCTGCAGGCAAAAGCAATTAATCAGGAAATGACTGAACTTTGATGCATCTGTATAGGAAACAATACATTTAGTACTTAAGAAGAAGTATCAAGCAGTTCAGTGAAAATAAATAAAGACTTATACATTAAACGGAACACAGGCAGATGCATCTCTACTATTATCAATCACTTCAGTATAAATTACAGCAATGCAAAGTATATTTATTTAATGGTAGCCAGGGCACTCTTTTGTAAGGCTAAACCAGTTAACCCAGAGTATGCAAGTTGTTTTTCCCATCTAGGAGGGACATTGAGATGGGACTAGAATGGTTGGTGTGGTTGTAGGAAGGAACACAGGATATAATATGCATTTAAGCATAATTAAACCTAACTTTAGAATGAGTAATGTCTGTGGATGTAGCTGTATGTTTGGGAAATCTGCTTATGTATGGAGAGATAACTTCACTTTCTGGAAAGTGTATATAGTTGGGTGTGAGTTAAAAGGGGTTGTATGAAAAATGAAAATGTGTATATATTTTGTTTCTTGAATGCTGTTCTTAAAATGAAAACTTTAGGAAAATGTAACATTGGTCCAAACAGAGATGAGAAGCTGCAACTGCATATAAGATCAGGCTGTCAAAAATTGTGTGCATGTAAGTTATAAGCTGGAAACATATATTCAAAAGGCTGTCATGTAGAATATGTGAAAGTAATAACACTGTATCAAAATGACTGACTTCTTGATTATAACATGGAATGTGAATAGCATTATATGTTTGAGAAGAAAAAAAGGATGCTAAATTATATTAAGAAGTATAGGGTTCAAATAGCAATGTTAAATGAAAAACTTAGAAATGAGCATGTAGATTTGGCAAAGAAGATATTTTAGAATGGTTATTCAGCAGAGTATCAGGGATGAACACCCACACAAATGCATGAATCTCACCATACCCAATTGAACCAAGACACTCTCCTCCAAAAAAAGGAAGCCAATCTGGTGGTCCCCCTGCCATAAACAAACTCTACAACAGAAGGAAGAAACTGATGCGGAATAAGGTGAAGTCCCAAGACTGGAAAAACTCCCTTATCAGCCCCAACAAAAAGTTGAGATCCCTCATCAAATCCTCTAAAGCTAGCTATGAAAACAGAATTGCAGCAGATAGTAAAAACAACCACAAGGCCTTCTATAGTTATGTAAAGAATCTCCATGGCAATACCCAGATTTGCTCTGAGCTACTGCTAAATGCTACCTCCTATACTGAGCCAACAGATATTGCCAATAGACTGGCCGACAGATTCAGTGCCAACCTTACCCCTCCCCCCAAAGGACCAATCACAATACCAGTAGATTGCCAGGCACCCAGTATTACTGCTGCACAGGTTAAAACAGCACTGTCCAAGGCCAAGAATACATCTTCCATGGGACCTGACAATATCCCTGGCTGTGTTCTAGATGAACTACAGAGTGAACTGGCACCCCACCTGTGTGCCCTGTTCAATCACAGCCTCACCTCAGACTTTGTCCCTACCAAATGGCACACTGCTACAGTCATCCCTCTCCACAAAGGAGGAGCATCTACAGCCCCTGGGAACTATTGCCCCATTAGCCTGATGAGTCTGATATGCAAAGCTATGGAACCCATCATCATGGACCTAATAGACAAGGATATAAGGAATCTCCAAACTCTGGATCCTACATAGTTTGGTTTTGTGAAGTGTAGATCATGCCTGCTCAACTTGATCGACTTCTTTGAGTCAATCACCAGAGCTGTGGATGAAGGCAAGGTGGTTCATACAGCCTACCTTGATCTGGCCAAGGCATTTGATACCATTCCCCAATCAGGAATCATAGAAAATCTCACTAAGATAGGCATCAACCCCTATATCACTAGGTGGGTTGCAAAGTGGCTCACAGATAGAACCCACAGTGAGAAAGTAGCAGACTCCAAGTCAGACTGCCGACCAGTCATGAGTGGAGTCCCACAGGGTTTGGTCCTGATTCCTTTCCTGTTTGGTATCTACTTCTCTGAATTCCAGGCCAACACAAAGGGTCTCTGGCTAACAAACTTTGCAGATGATTGCAAGTTGGGAGCAATTATTAACTCCCCAAGTGATGTTGACATCCTACAGAAAGGCCTCACTGAGATCAACGAATAGTATCAGAACCATGGCCTTAAGCTCAGTGCCAAAAAATGTGTCATCCCTTTTGGGAAAAACCCAATTCCCATGAATTACAACATCAATGGTAGTCCACTGAACACAGAAGGTGTTATAAGAGATCTGGGAGCAGAGGCTGACAGCAGTCTGTCTTTTAATCACTACATTGCCACTGTGGTCAGAAAGTCCTTCTATGTGGCACATCTCATTATTAAGGAAGAAAGAGGTCATTTGGCATGTACCTCACTAGACACCTGCAACAACTGGAGAGGCTGCAAAAGTACCTCACAAAGAGGATCCTAGGCCTTAAACACTTGTCCTATATGGACAGACTCAAAAAACTCCAACTATTCTCTGTCTCAGATCGCCTACTTAGAGGTGATCTCTGCTTGACATGCAAAGCCATGTCTGATCCAGCTCTGTTAGAAATGCAACATCTAAAGAAACCCCAATCCCTCCACACCACATGTTCCACTGACCTCAACCTCATTACGACAATCAACAGAACATGCTGGAGGGACAGGTTCATAACCCAGAGACTGCCCTTGCTATGGAATAGACTTCCCATACATGTCAAACAGAACACCTCACTGGCCCTCTTCAAGAGAAACCTTGATGAGTTGATGGGAAATAGAAAATTCACCTCAGGGATCACTCCAGTGGCTCTACTCGACAAAGGCACTGGGAACTAAGGTCGGGTGGCACGATGTCAGGGTAATCCTGTGGGCTGGGTTTGTAAAGGCACCAGGGCCATTAGCCTAGTACACACCTATGAACCTATGAAAGAAAAGGGGAGTAGTAATATGGATTGTAAGAGGGGCATCAGTAATGACAGAGGACAAGAAGAAAGGCAAAAATGGTAGATTTGGGATAATAATGAGTTATTGGCAGGGAATGAGGATTACACTAATTGTTTACTTTCCACCTAAAATACTGTTAAGGAGGTTATGTGAATTATGTTAGAGGTAATTAGCTTCCAGCAAGGAATATTATTCATGGGTGAGGAGGGGAGTCTGATATGCAGTTGTGAAGATGTATTGGGGAACCTAGAAGGGAAAAATGGCAAATGATGCATTTTTTGAAGAAATACATGAGAAGACCTGAAATGGAGGAAGTCAGACATAATTTGCATATTATTCTCAAAGGTACAGTAACTGGATTAGACTGGAAATAAATTTTATTTCACAGGAGCATGGGCACATAAAACCTTTGAAATATATCCAATAACTATTTCAGGCCATGTGTGAATAAAGGCTGACATAAAGATGCAGGGTAATCAAATAAAACTGAGACACTTGTACTTTCCTACTTACCCATTAAAATAAAATAATTTAAAGATTGGGTATTGGGAACAATTCAAGAGTTGTTAGGAAGTATATTCATTTCTTCAGAAGAGGTAGCTGAGAAGTGGGATAAAATGAATTTAAAAATGTGGTAGAAATGAGAGAGAGAAATGGGAAATACATACTAGGCTTTATTTAGAGGAATTGTCAAATGTTAAAGCATTGTAAGTGAAGGAGAATCTTACACAAGACCAGGAGCAATTGTTGAGTGCTGAAGGGAAAAAGAGATGGTTTGGATAAGATGTATGAGTTTAGAAAGGTTACTGCCAGGGAAGTATTTTTGATAACAGGACCATAGCACTAAAACTATTAGCACAATTTCTTAGGTTGCAGAAAATAGAAAGGGGTGCTGTCATATTTTGGGAGGATATGACTATAAAGATAACCAGAGACCCTACAGAGGCATTAACATATTTTGGAAATAGTATGAAAATCTTTATAGAGCAGAGGAATGGGGAAACCAAGAAAAGGCACAAATGAAAATATTTATGAAGGACTTAAATATGCAAGGTTAGAGGAAGATGAGGCTCACGAATTAATAGCTAAGAATGGAAGAGATGAGATAAAAGTGTTGATCTGTGATCAATCAACAAGGAAGTCTTCAGGAACAGATGGTATTCCTGTGGATTATTCCTGTGGAAATTTGGAAGTTGGGAGGGAAGAAAGGGATAAAAATCTGGAAGGTTTTGTTTAACAATATTCTAAAAGGAGGGACAGTACCAACATATTGTAAGAAAGTTATGGTTGTACTACCCCAAAGAGGTCAAAGACCTTTTAAGCTGAACTTCATATAGACCAAATCTCAGTTTTGAACCATAATTATACAGTTTTTTTTTTATAAATTAACTAAGAGAATGGCTAAGGTGTTGTCAAAACCAACAGATATGGATCAATTTGGTTTTGTGGAGGGGGGACATTTGACAAAATTAACAGAATAATGATGACCCAGTGGTAAACACAGTGCAAGAAGACCTCACTTTTGTTGGTGGGTCTTGATACAGAGAAATTATTCTGTAGAGTTAGCTGGTATTTTATGAGTAGGGCAATGACAGCAATTGCATTTCTGATAAAATAATAACATTAATTAGGAAGGCATATCCAATTGCAGAGGCAAGAATCAAGGTGAGAGGGTTCCTCTCTGACAAGCTGTGTTTAAACAGAGGAACCAGACAGGTGCACCCTCATTCTCAACTTTCTTATTTGCCTTATACTTAGAGCCACTGGCAAAGAAAATAAATGACTCACAAATTCAAGTGTATAACTGGTATGCTACTCATGAAAAACATCTTTATTTACAGATGGTATTATTTTAGGCTTGAGAAATCCTGAAAAAGATATTTCAGCATTGTGGAATATTTTGAGACAGTTTCAAATTTTTTTCACAATATAAGATAAATGAAGGTAAAACAAAGGGTATAGTGGTAAATGGTATCCCCACATATAAATTGTTTTAGCAGTATCACATTTATTCAGACGTGATAAGATGAAGTAGTTAGATGATGGATTAAAATGGATTCTATTGTGGCAGCTAAGAATATGTGGGAAGGGGCTAATACAAAAATTGAGAAACTGGAAGCTCTTGATTATAGATACGGATAGTATGAATTAAGAAGTGAAAATATTTCTCAGCCCTTTCTATACACAGATCAGACATATTTTAGCAACAAAAGGAGAAGTTGTAGTCCTTAATTAGCAAAAAGTTGAAGGAATTTATGTAAGAGAGAAAGAGGGCAAGAGTTAAGTGGGGTAAATTGTTTGTCCCCACTGTACAACGTGGTTTAGGATTATCAGATTTAAAAAGATATGTTTGAGCTACACAGTCAAGGCTCATATACATAGCACAGGCAGAAGACCACAAATCAAAGTGCAAACAAATTATGTTGAAATGGGGGAGTAGTTCACAAAATAAGGAGTAAGTAGTATTTTGGATGCAGGCTGTTAAGGAGAACAATGCCATCTATAAAGAATATAATATTTACAGAGTATCAGAAAGTATTTTGAGAACTAAGCCAACATGGTAATGGAGAAAGTAGATTTTACTAATAGGGATGACTGCAAATAGGGGCATAAAAAACAGGCAAGATGGAGCCAGAATTTAATGGAGAAAATTAGCAAAGGAGCCAAGGTGCTGGAGGAAAATAACTAGGGAGGGAAAAGTCATAGTATGAGATGAGGCCAAGCAGAAGTTTGAATTGCAGGCTGGGGATTGCCTTCCCTTCCTAGGACTGACAGCACAGTATAGTCAAAGAGAAAGGGATAGATGAGTGTTAAATGAAAGACCAACTGCAGTTAAAAAAGGGATAACTGGTACATGCATGTACAGTAATGCATGATAACTATACAAATCAATCAAAAGAGGTTAGAAAAGTCTGGAAAATGAGAATGGAAAGGCAATATACAAAGGAATAGTGGGAGGATATTTGAGTAGCTCCCAAGTATGCAACAAAATCTAGAAGGTTTCTAAATTTTGCACGGAATTGTTTTCAGAGGTATTGTCATACCTGAAGTAGACTTTAAAGAATTCTTCCACAGGTAGAAAGCAATTACTGGAACTGTGATGGGTCAGGGAGTGGTACATGTCAACATCTTTTTAGCAATGTAACAATCCTGCAGCTCTTAAAAATTCCCTAGGGGTACATTGTCAGAAATGTAGGCAGAACAATTTATTGTAACTAAGGAAATGATTATTTTAAAATGAGATTTAAAAACCAAATTGCCTAGACATAACAAGGCCCTACTAAGTTTAATGCTACTGGCTGCCAAAAAAGCAATTACTAGAAAATGGAAATTAAACACTTAACCAACTTTAAACTAATTGTTGTAAATGAGATAAGGGAAATGTAGGTGGGATCTTTAGAAAAGGGCAGGAGCAAACTACATAAAAATAAATTGAATCTGTGGGAACAATACATGCAGCATAATGTTCGGGAGGAGGAGGAGTGAAGTGTTAGAGAAGGCAGGACTTGAGTAATCTAGGTAATGTTAAACTGAATAATCATTTTTAAGAAAGAAACTATATGCATAATGCATGAAAAGGAACAATATTTGTAATGGTTTGTTTTCATGTCACTGTATAACATGGGAAGTTAATAAAGGTGTTAAAAAGAAGAAGTGATGATGGCAGACAACTACTTAGACCTCAAGTTTAACTTTGTTTTAACAGTAATGGGGGAGAATTTAAACTCAATAGCAGCAAAAGACTTAGAAATGTAACTGCTTCCATGGGTATGATTAACCGTTGCTGTTACTTTGTTTGTGTCAAAAGACTTACAAATGTAACTGCTTCCATGGGTATGATTAACCGTTGCTGTTACTTTGTTTGTGTCAAAAGACTTACAGATGTAACTGCTTCCATGGGTATGATTAACCGTTGCTGTTACATTGTGTACTTCTTTTCATGCAGTCATTTGTCTTTTATTAACTTCTAACACCTTGCTATTTGACATCTGCTTTGCTGGTCATCGCATACTACCTTTTAAGTATACTTCTTTGTTTGCCTAAAAGAATATACATAGTTTTATGAAGTCTCACATAACAAAGGATGTGAAAGTGCTAAAATTATATTTAGCTGACTTTTCCATGTTTCTGATTTTTTTTTAATTTTGGATTTTTAATGTGCATATCCATTCATAGTACTTATCACATACTGGATCAATGCAAAGATGATACACAAAGCTAATTTTCTCTGTGTAAAAATCAAGTACTATTATGGTACACTGCTATGATTTAAAAATGTGTATATATATATATTTATATGTTTTGCTTTAATGCATTCTATACATGTATCCTCCTGTGCATTTCTGATTGCCAAGTTGCTCGGATTGTGATAGAAAAAACTCAGTTAACATTAAAAATAAATAAAAAAAGTAAATACACTTGTTCAGAAATGGTTCCAAGACATGTTTTATGTAATGTTGACTTGTTTCTTGAGAGTCGTGGTTGTCAACAAAACACAGAGCTGTGTACAAGTTTTGATACAGTTGTCCCATCTTTCCTTGTTCTCTGTTGGCTACACTAGAAATGGAAAACTCCTGGACAGTACCCTTAACATCTGATATTATCAACCATGGTCATCTGAACCACCTAGATGGGCAACACTTAGCCCATCCATGGCTTGTGGCTTATAGGCTCTGCAAGAAGAATTGAGGAGCAGTAACATTTTTTAAATTCTGTCAGATGAGCACATCTACAGCTTTTCCAGAAGGGATACTGCAAGGAAACTGTAACCATGATGCTAACATCGCAGAGACAAACTAAATGCACACAAAAGCATTGGAAGATATATGGAACATTGCTATGACACCTAAAATACAACTTGGGTCATGACAGAGGCCTCAATCTGACTACCTTAAAAATCCAGTTATCATCAGCAGGAATGGCTGTAGGGAACATGTTGGCTTGTTTGCTTGCTTCCTTGTTTGTTTGTTTCTTACTGGGGTAAATAATTTTGCCTTTCTCAGACCTTTTAATATGGGCCATAAGGATATTCCATGGGTCCATCCTTATGTGTTTCACACCTGAAGGCAGTGAATAATTCAGCAAACAAACAGACCGTAAATTGCAGTAAATAAGCCTCAAGTATAGTAACTCAGAAAACAAAACTCAGGCTTAGGAATGCAGGTAGTAACTTTTTAATGTGAAAAGCAAACTTTCAGGATAGAACCCTTCTTCAGTGGAAAAGAAGGGTTCTATCCCAAAAGTTTATTACTTGCGTTTCTAAGCCTGAGTTTCATTTTTTTTTGTTTTTTTAGTAGTGAATAATTCCACAAAAGATAATCACTGTTTTTATCCATCATGGTCTTTGATTCTGATGTTGCAGAGTTTGTGCTAATATCAGTCTGATTATAAGGAACCAAAAGATCTTATGTGGCAAACACATACATTTCCTTTCAGTCTTTTGTTAAATAAAACATGGCACAACTCACGGCATTCTCATCCCACTTAGTACCTCCCCACATTTACTGGTGAAAGGATCATTGTTCATATATCTGCTTCCTTTCTTCTAAAGGTGAATGCAAAGTTACACAAAACTCAAATATGTAGATTTCCAGCATGGACTATTTTAGATGCAGAACACCAATATACTGACTACAAACTCTTGTGTGGTCAAAGTGGTACAAATTTGTAATGAAAAGACTAAGTCCACCTATACCCATGCCACAGACCTCCTTCTTAGTACCTAAGGGTAAGAAGAAGGTAAGCCAGCCAATAAAGCCACATTAGCTACTTGGATATTCAGAGCAATTCAGTAGACATGGAAGGTTCCAGACTGGCCTCTCTCAGCCAAACTCATAGAATACTCCACCAGAACTGTTACATCCTACAGCTTCCAAACAGGACATATGTGCAGAAACTACTTGGAAGATGCCACATATATTTACCAAATATTAAACAATGTCAATTCTTAATATAAAGCATGCCTAATTTGCTTTGTCTGTTTGGTGTGTTTTGGTTATAGTTCTTTAGCATTCTGGTAGGGTCATACCCATGTTTTGCCATTACTGCTATTAGCATCCAAATGATTACATAAAAAGCTGCAGTGCCACGTTGGAGAGATGTGTTGCGATCTTATACTTTAAAAATTCACATAAATTCACATA